>NW_017304876.1:529795-550326 GCF_001594115.1 Trachymyrmex septentrionalis
TGTATTCTGATTCTGATAAAAGATATATATACCCGTCGTTATGTAAATGTGACTTTCCAAATAAACAATAATTTTCTGAATAAAGTTATTTCGCCGATATACGTCAATTTACATGCCTGGCAATGGGAGTTGGAATTATAACCGGCGGCGACATGACCATTGAAAAGTTCGCACGCGCAATAAATTGTTTTGCGGACCAACCGCCAATGCGGTTGTATTGTGCAAACGTTTAAAGCAGATTTGTGTATCGAGCTATACCCGTATAGTCAGCAAACTAAATATTTGTATTCGAAGTGTGGACGCGGTCAGATCGCATGTGGACGCGGTCAGACCGCGATACACATGACGGCCGGCGCACGAAAGTTTATTGATAATGTTAGCGGAACTCGGTCTCTCAGCGATTTCTCGTTGCGCGATTTCGCGAAGAAAGTATTCGGCTCATTCACGATGTAGAGATATCTTCCTAATTTTGTACGAATGACTTCTCGAATAGTTTTCAGACGACACAATCTGAAAATGTGTTGTAACATATTTTAAATGTTTTGTTGGCTTTTAAATTTATAACAATTTAAAATATTTTAAAAAATATCGATCACTAATGATTAAGTGAAAAGTTATCAGCTTGATAATTATACTTTCTTATAAATATACTATATAATACATTATATTTGTCTATTGGCCAAGTTTATATTGTTCCACGATATAAACGATGGCATGTGATAATTTATGAGATGGACGTTCGCATCTAATAATTATGAACGCCATGGATAGAGATTAGACATTTTGTAAAGCGTATTATAAAATTACACGCTATTATTCATGATTTTCTCTGTACAATTTATTACCGTTATATCCAAAGCGGGAAGGTTGCCGGTAGGAAGATTCGTGATATCTTATAATTATCTTGTACAATAAATTTACACGTTCTAAAGCACACGCGTACTTTGTGGAAATTTCTTAATAGAGAGAAAGAAAATGAATGATAGAGTATCAAACGTATAAGAAGAACGTAGAACGGAATTTGACGACTTCATCAGTTATTTGAAAATTAAGCGTTTGTGGAAGGAATTATTGACATGGAATAACAAGAAAAATTCGAATATGTCAGATAAGATGACATAGGTTTTATTAACACAAGTAAACTAATAAAGGGATAAATTGGCGTAAGATAATAGGAGAGAGTTGCTGAATATTGTTATTTTTTGCATCCAACGAGAGGAAAAGCGTTCTCCCAAATGCGTCGATATTTTAGGTGCATTTCATTTAGCGTTCGTAACACTTGTTGAAACAGTTCTATCCTTGTTCACGCAAATGCACCCCTGTTGTCATATGACGCACAATCAGCATAATTTTCCCTGTATTAGATGTACGTGCTCGCCAATCTAGTATTTGGATTAAGAATGTAAGACATTCCACGAGACAGGCAGCTTCTTTCTAAACGAGGTATTTCAATGCGATATACAAACATTACTGCGTAGGTGTATGCTGATTTTAAAAATTTCAAACATCAAAGTGTTATGTTTCAAAGCGATTTTATTTCAAAGAGACATGAAAATTTTCTCGCATTTCTGTCTCGCATCCTATTTCGTAGCCGTCACATGCATTCACCCTTCAAACCATACACTAGGGTGAATTTGCTTTTCTGTATAAAATCGGAATAAATCAGTGCAGAAATTCACATGGTTCTTTTTGTATCATTAGTTAAAATATAAAAAAATTTTTCGCTAAAGAAGATTCGAAAACTGAATAAAATATACGAATTTATTATCGTTTTAACGATTATGTTTGTTGTTCTATGGTCTCTTCAATTGATTTAATTTGAATA
This sequence comes from Trachymyrmex septentrionalis, assembly GCF_001594115.1. NCBI lineage: Eukaryota > Metazoa > Arthropoda > Insecta > Hymenoptera > Formicidae > Trachymyrmex > Trachymyrmex septentrionalis. The sequence continues at coordinate 531,621 of NW_017304876.1, forward strand.
TTGAGATATTTTTCAACAATTTACGCACCTTGAACAGCGCTTATTCCTTCGAGCCCTTTTATCCCTGTTATTTTTAGTTAGGAAATCGTAACATTTTTTTAACTTTTAAATTAGAGAATCGTAACATTTTTTTTTTTCAGTGAAAAATGTACCGTTTTTTTCTTCAAATTTTTGAATCATATAAGAACTAATCAAAAGAACTAATGAGAAAATTACACAACGCAGAATTACATCAATTATATAATAGTCCGGATATTATTAATGTCATAAAATCGCGCCGATTGAGATGGGCAGGTCACGCGGCGCGTATGGATGAGAATCGAATTGGATATATGTTAAAGTACTAATTGGTAAACCGGATGGGAAAAGACCATTGGGTAGACCAAGACGTAGATGGGAAGATAATATTAGAATGGACCTTAACGAAATGGGGTACGAGGGTCACAAATGGAGGGATCTTGCTCAGGGACGGGAACAGTGGCGGGATTTGGTATTTGCGGCAATGAGCTTTCGAGTTCCTAACGCCTAATAATAATAATAATAATAATAAGAACTCTTAGTAATAATAGTTAATAATAATAAGATCTCTTTCCTCTCTGTCGGCCCCCCGCGCATCGATGGGAAACCGTGAAACCCGGACATGCTACATGCCAGATAAAGAGGAAATAAAAAAAGAAAAGTACATGGCTCCTGCTCATCGCACCGTCAGTGCCAGTACCTCCACCACCGCTACTGCCATCGCCATTACCACCACCACCATTACCACCACCGCTACCACCTCCTGCATCATCACGACCATCATTGCGCCGTAAGGGCAAAAGTGACCGCCCACGCATACCCGCCGCTGTCTCTCCTCATTCTCTCTTCATTCTCCTCTCTCCCCTAGCCAGCCTCCTTTCCGGATCTATTTCTTGTCATCACCGTCCTTTTTCTTCCTCGAACTCCTTCCCGCATAGAAATTTCTCAAAATCTTCCCAAATACATCTTAGATTCTGATTAGAATGCCCAAATAAGCAAATCGCACCGCGATACCAATTAGCAAATCTATTTTTATCCCAAATTTGGGTTTTCTGTTTAGAATCGAAACAGAAATAATATAAGAAATTCGCATTTCCTTTTTTTTTTTTTATGAAAATTATGTCATTCTTATATGGAAATAGAATGGGAAATCCACGTTTGTTCCAAGTAGATAAATCGCAGTGCGATATAAATTAGGAAATCTATTTTTATCTCAAATTTTGATTTTCTGTTTAGAATCGAAATAAATCAATGCAGAAATTCACACGGTTCTTTTTGCATTATTAGTTAAAATTACGGTTTTATATATATATATATATCGAATGGAAAATCACATTTTTATATCTATTAAACATGGAATTCATTACATTGCAATAGAATAAAAAATAAAAATTGTATACATGTATAAATATTGATTAATAATGTGTGTAACTTTATTTTTTATATTGTTGTATAGAGTCACTCATAATTATGACTAGTAATTATGACAGGGGTAAATGTGACGTACAATACTATTTGAATAAAAAATAAATTTTGGGATTATTTTTATCAAACGCATTGAAAGTAATCAGCAATTATATTTTTATGTGTTTGATAAAAATAATCCCAAAATTTGTTTCTCATTCAAATGCATGTCACATTTACCCTCACTGTCACAATTACCCTTAGTAACCCTACCTTTTATTTTTTATTTTAGGGTTAAATAATATTGTGATTGCAATAATATTATTTAACTGTATTAGCATTATTTATGTTTAGTATAATTATGTACTATACATTGATTTATTTGATTAAAAATGTATGAATTAACATAAAATTAATTTAGTAGACAGTATTATACAATTTATAAATAATTAACGCAGAAGTAACAATTCAATTGTAATCATTTTATTGTATTGTAATAAAGGAAACACAAATGTTAATTTTGATTTACATTCTTCTAAATTTACACATAAACGCATTTTTGTTTAATTATATTTGTAAGAATTTTAATTATTTTTACATTAGAAGGAAATTCGAGTATCTGTTTAGATTTCCCATTTAGGATCTGTTTAGATTTCCTATTTAGAATCTAGTTTACAAAACATTACACCTCTGATCGGAATCTTCATAGATTTCCCAACCAGAATTTATAATTTTTTTGGGGAAATCCGATTGGATTCTAATCTGATCTCAAAAAATATTCTATACGGGAAGTTCACGCCGTGGGAGTGCGTACGGCGAGCGCGAATTCCACGATTTTTATTTATCATTTTTTATAACTGTATGTATCCGCGGGCGAAACCTGAGCGCAAGGTGGTGTTGTTGCACCTGCATCTACATTGCACTTGCGATCGCGGTGAGCGAACTGAGAATAAGTAAGACACACACGCTTACGTACGCGCACGATCTGCGTCCTAATATTTCGCAAAATTAGAAAATTAATTTCTTACTTAAAGACAATTTTATTAGAGACAGATTACTTCAACTTTTTGTGCGTGAAGATATTTGTGTACAAACCATAGCAATTTATTTTAACAATTACAAAAATATACTCCTGGAAATAATCGGTCGTGCATGTATTTTTTTTTTATTAAAAAATTCAATATACATGATAACACAATTTTCTTCTTATCGAGATGGTTTTTAAACTCGTTAATAACCGATAGATTTTATTCAAGACGACGATCACAAATGTCCTTTGAAGAAATTAGAATTTTTTTTTTTGTACCTTTATATATATCGTCAAGTTATTCTCTTGAATTCATTCTATAAATAAAACGTGAAACGCAGATCGCGCGCGTACATAAGCGTGTGTGTCTTACTTAACATTTAGTTCGCTCACCGCGATCGTAAGTGCAATGTAGATGCAGGTGCAACAACACCACCTTGCGCTCAGGTTCCGCCCGCGGATACATACGGTTATAAAAAATGATAAAAATCGTGGAATTCGCGCTCGCCGTACGCACTCCCACAACGTGAACTATGCTCCATACTCTCGGTTCGATATATTGGTAAATAGAACGAGCGAATTAATTGGCGATTTCGCATAATCGATGCAAGGGAGAGACGCCTGCCCCTAATGGGCGCGGCGGCGCGCTCAGTTCTTTAAGCGCGCAAATCGCATTCATAATGATATATTCGCGCACAGCCAATGTACATGCACACGCGTGTGGCATGTGAATTGCACGCGCCTTCTCTATTAATAAATAATAAGGCGCGCTAGCGTGCAATGTCGCTACTGTTGATCCAGCTTCCCTCGATAAAGGAAGTCGATTTAACGAGCCGCGGATTAAAAAGGAACAGTTTCACCGCGCCGAAAATACGGAAGAGTAGAACTTTTCGCCCGGCTACGCCGCATTAATAATGCACAAGATATGACGTTGAAACAGGCCGGATTATTGGTGAATTAGTCGGCTGGTATTGGCGGAGGAAACTTTTGAATTATTATCGCGATGGGGATTACGCAACGAACGCAACATTATTGCTTTTCTGTTTTATGCCATTTAAAGCGGATTTACATTTTACAGATATCGCGCGCATTTTGCTTTGATTTACAAACTCATCGAACGTGCATATTTCTATTGTAAATATATTCTTTTCGCGAAAAATGAATACGTCCGGCTGTTACGTGCCTGTAAAATAAAAAGAAATGCCGTTTGCAAAACATACACCTCAAATTTGCTATACAAATTTCATTATTAGATGCAATTGGTAGCGGGCATTATTTGTAAAATAAAGAATCCGAGCAAAAAGAAATGGTTTTCCATAATACCTCTTTTCTTTTCTTTTATCGCGCACATCGAGCGTTTTCTGCTGTAAATGTATTCTCTCTGCGAAAGATAATCGCTTGACTATATTACGAGCTTAAAAATTATTAAAAACGATATTTACTTATGACTAACATAACAGAAACAATCATTCGGCCGTCACGAGCTTAAAAGTTATTAAAAATGATGTTTGCCTATGGCTAACATAACAGTGAGCAAATTCAAATACGAGATCGTGCTTTCATTTCGAAGGTAGCAAGACAAAATGAATTTTTTCCCCTTGCTATTTCTTTTTCTCTCTGTCTCCGCATCGAGCATTTCTATCGTAAATGTATTCTCTCCTCGAGAGATAAACACTCAAACTTCGCTCTACGAGCTCGAAAAATATTGAAAAATCAGAAGTCGGTCATATTTAAAAAATAACATTATAAAATATATATATATATTTTTAAATAAAATAGTTATATTTAGCATTTATTATTTTAAGTAACTGTTTATGATACGATCGATTTCTTATTTTCTACCATTTTCTATTTTTTTATTTTAATTGAGTCGTACCAATTATTTTACCGCCCCCCTCCCCCCCCGTTAAAAAAATATTTACAAGCAACCTATGAATAACACTCGTGAATAAACGCGAATATAATATTGACGCGGTACAAATTTAATTAATTTTATTTTAAAAGAGTGGTGGTTGCGAAATAAACTGCGCGAGATAACGCCAACGAAAGTTGAAACGGATTTTCATATTTCCTTTTTCTTTAATTCCACACGCCGAAAGTGTTTCTGCCGTAAATGTATTCTCTCCGCGGTATTCACAAACGGTCGACTATTACGAGCTTGGCAATTTCAAAACGACGTTTGCCTATGAACACATGTAAATAAAGTCGGGTAAAGTATGATATTGACATGCTCATCCCGATATAATGTCAAAAGTAGCAATAGGAAATGATTTTTCCCCTCTTTTTCTTTGATTACACACGTGAAACATTTCTACGGTCAATATTCTCTGTGGGAGATATATTCCCGGAATAAGTATAAAAAAATTACACTCGACACCACCTCTGTATACAACATTTACAAAGAAATGCAAGTATGGTGCAGACATGCAATTAAATATGGACAAGGCCGAATCTTAATAACTGTACCAACGTTTTGCCATATGAAATGAATTTTCAACTGCAACTGGAAAGAGCGTAAAAGAGAGTGAAATATTTCTCCCCTATGGGGTAAAACATTGGCACAGCTCTTAAGATTTATCCTACACCGTTAAATTGAAAAAGGACAAATTTAAACCAATTCCATGAGTTAAATGACATTTCGTTATTTTTAATCTATACATATGTCAAAATGTACTACTTTGACACAAAACGCACAGTTAAAAAAATAACTACCTCTAATCAACCCAATTTCTGTGGTGGAATTGCTTAGTTTGAAAGTATAACTTTGTCGAAAAGAATATAAATGACACATTGATATAATCTCTCAATGCGGCGCGGCGGCGTTGATCGCACACAGTGTAGTTCCTCTTTGTGTGAGGAACTCTTCTATTTTCTTTGTTGATTCTACGTCTGTATTTCATCAACACTGTGTTCAACAGTTAATAAAATATGAATAACAGTGAAGCATCGTGAATTGTCGCGAAGCTATTATTAAACACAAACTGCTGCGTAAGAAATGCCGCCAAATAAACGCGTTGTGTACATCGAAGATCTAAAAGTAAAGTGCTATTTGTGATAGTAATTTCTAGTAAATAGAAATTCAAAGAGAAGAGAAGAAGGGACAAATATTATTTTCTTTACAGTAAAAATAAGTTTTCTTTATTGGCTATAGCGAACGAAAACGACACGAAACGATATAATAATGATATATCCAGAGAACAATATATCCAAAATTCGAACATATAAAACATCTTAAAGACCATCTTTAAGATAACATTATAACATAATGCCTAAAACATGTTTTTAATGATAAATATCTTATGTCCGTATTTTGGACATATTATTCTCTGTGGGTATCGTTTCATAGTCTAACATGAATCTGTTTGTATCAAAAAATTATTTTCTATTCGATTCTTTATATTATATTAAGTGTATAATATTCATTATAGCATACTCGCGCCATTCCCGTAGCAAGCTAAATATCGATCTGTGTGAACAAGTCCGCGTTCTTATTGTGTGATCTTTTCATTCAAATTGTTTTGGAGATAACAACTGAGGCCAACATCATGGATGTAAAAAAACTCCAAGAATGGGGGGATTTGGAGATTTTATAGATAATTTAATTCGTCGTAAGTGTTAAAATACGTCGGTATTTATTATATTGTGTTAATGCAGTTAATAGTTTCTTTAATATTACTATTAAAAAAACTTTATTATTATTGTAAATGTTCCCAAAGATTTGATTTACATCGGATCAGCTATATCACTATATATATATGCCTTCTGTTTTGCGCTTGTAAGCATCATTCGTCCTTGTTTAATATTTAGATAGATAATAAGAATGAACTGATGCTTACAACGTAATGAGCGTAAAAACAGAGAGCACGCAATGTATAACAGTACATTAAAAATGAAAATTTTTAATTATAATATAATTAAAGCTTTTAATTATGGTATTCTTATCAATTAAATTCTCTTAACAAGAGAACAGATTGATCAAGAATCGTTAAAATTGTTAGACATGGATAACGATTCTCATTCCAGCTGGTCCACGATTAAAATTTACAAAGCTATTAGCTAAATATAAGTTATCATAAGCAGAAGTGTTATTTGGATTTACTACTCTTATCTGATTCAATTGCTTCCAGTGACAATATCAATCAAACAATAAGTGCATCTGTATTAAGTGTCAATTTATTGCCATCATTCGATCTTTCTTGTGCTCCTGCACATACTTCTTTGAATTTAGTTAATCTTGTTATGAAATAAATATTACAAAATAAATATCCGAACATTTTATCTTTGCTAACAGAAAAAAAAAACAGATTGGTTGGTGTGACAAGCAACGAATTAATCGACTGTTTGTTTCGGCATTGATTGATAAATAAACTTGACGATTGATAAAAATAATGAAAATAATGAAAACTTAAGGTGCATAAAGTATATAACAATACATTAAAATAAGAACACGAAATGCAACAGATGGCATAATGAGAGGCGCAGAAATTAAAAATGAATTTTTACATTGATAACAAGTAAAAAATTATAGGCACAAAGTATCGAAAATAAACAAAATCTTCAGCAGTGTATTTTATCATCAATCTCCATTTGTTTATAATTTAATATTTCACAAATGGAGATCAGACGGAACGAAATTAAACGCTGATATATTTTAATTAAACTAGAAAATGATAATGAAATGATAATTTATTTCAAACAATATTATTTATTTATTTATTTATAATTAAATATTTTAAAAGGGGATATTGCACGAAAACGAAATTATATACTGGTATTTGTTAACTAAGCTAGAGAAAATGATAATCAACTAGAAAAGACATGAAAAATGTAAAACAAAAAATGTTTACCTCATTCAGAGCTATGGTTATGGCCCCGGAAATAGCGAGACCCTGACGGTCCTTGAGGCCTCCCTTAATAGCCGGAAGATACCCAATGGTCAAATTCACTGGGAACACATCGGTATCTTCCGGCCATAGTTTTTTGCGATGGATAGCTCCTGATCGCATTAATGCCGATCGCTGCTCTGGCGCTTCCGTTTTAACAAAGTCCATACTGCTAGCAAGCAGCAGTAGCAGCAACAGAAGGGCTCGTAATCTGTCTCGGTCGTGATGCTGCTGCTGCTGCAATTGTTGCAGCTGTTGTTGTTGTCGGAGCGGCTTGAGCGGGGCGGAGTGCATGGCCGCCGCCGTCTCCGGTCAGCGGCGCCTCCTTCCCGCTCACCTGAAAAATTCAAGGAATACGTTGAGAAAGTGTCAAACTCAGAGAGTTGATGGTTGAATGAAACGGTTCCAAGAATCGATCGTGAAAACGTTTACATCAGCCTACGAATAATTCTATAATATGAAAAAAATATTTGAACGAGCAATAACGGCAAAAGCAGCGGATGTTTGTTTTATTCATCCAAGGTAAACTTCGCGTAACTATAAAGTAAAATTATAGGTACCTATATCTAGTCACTGGGACGTTTACCTCAGATTGTTTTTCAAAACTATTTCATTTAAATGACTATTTCATTTGAATGATACCTACAATTTTATAGTTACACGAAGTTTACCTTGGATGAATAATAAATATCCGCTGCTTTTCCGTTATTATCTAGTAATTGCTGGATCACGTAAAAAAATATTTTGCTGCTCCAGCTAGAATTATAGCTATTTTTTGTATCTGACAGAAAATTATGTATCATACGCATAGAATTTATATACAAATCTAAATTATATCTCTGTCAATTCTATCTATATAATTGAACTTGCTAGAAATTTATCTATTCCAAGTATTTTTCGTACTTAGATAATTTTAGCTGTAATTGCAAGATCACTTTTTTGAGTGATAATAACTTAAAAGATTGGAATATGTTACACGCAGATATTAAGTAGGTACTGATATTAAATTAAAATTTCATTGCAACAGATATTAATGAAGTATCTATTGTATATTAATATGTTTTTTAAATATAAAGATATATCAAATAGAAAAAAATAGCTAAAAATTTTGATAAAATTTGGCAGCTGTAAAAATTTGTTATATGTATCTGTCTATAAAAAATATGTCTCGATGTGTCTGAATGATTAATTTCGGAGCAGTTGAACCTGTTGAATGTATTTATATCCATCCGTGCACTGAATGTATAACGAATGATACAATTTCCGTGGTCACAATCATAAGCACGAAACCGGCCGTGCTTGGTACTATTGTGGTAGTGACAGTAAAACGTATCTTCCTGCTTGACTGCATTTATCGCGAGATTGCATTTATTTGCGTAAATCATCGTACCATCTGTGTGCTTAGTTAATAATAAATCTTTTATAATAATATTTTGCTACGCGACGCATATACTAAACTGATTTACTTGCATATATTTTTTTAAGATACAGTTTATTTCATTGTCGCTTACGCGTCAATGAATGCATTCCTCCATAAAGCAAGTTATATCGCGTGTGTAGAATGTAACGATCTATACTTATAATATAAGAATTTTCAATATATATTTATTGTTGTTACACAACAACAGCCTTTCATGAGAATGCTAATAGCTCAAGAAAAATAGATTTTTTCGAGGCAAAAAAGATTTGTCATAAAAGATTTGTTTGCGGGAAGTTATTCAAAATGATGTATTACATATACAACATACTTGTCTCGTAATTATCAAGATTTCATATTTAAAAATATTATTTAAGACTTAAATTATTTAACATTAACAAGAATATTGAAGTATATATGGAAATTCAGTTTATCCGTTGACTCGTTTGTCATCGTTATAATTTGGAACTGTTCGATTAGGACAAATATAATTTTGGCATAACGAAAGGTAAAGATAGACAGACACCGGACGCGAAACACAAAACCGCTGATCTTACACATACAATTGAAATACAAACAGTTGTGAAATGAAAGTTGGCTACGAATTATTACGAAAACAAGAGGTCTTATCTCGGGTGCGTCGGCTGTAAAATCCCGGCACTATCCCATTATCATACAATACTAAAAGTCCTGATCACCAACGGACTTCAAAAATTTTCCAGCTTCAAAAAACTGATAAAAAATGCGGTTGATTATATTGATTATATTGCGGTTGATTATATGTTTTCTTTTATTGTTGAACAAAACCTATTTTACGTTTTATGTATATATCTTGGATTCGGCTACTTCTACGTAAAAAGTACTTATCATAACACATCGAGCATGCTCGACATATAAAACGAATTTATTAAGACAAATACTTTATAGGAAAAAGCAATACATCATTTAAAGATTGCAATTGATGTAATTGATTAATGAACAGAAATAATCGATAAAACGCGAATCTTTATGAAGACATTATATTATTATTATTAATAGGAATAATACGCCGATGGATTTTAATGGATTATAGCTATTACACCACACTGAGAAATTTCGCGACGCGACGGATCCGTAGTCATTATTATATAGCCTCCAGACAATTTATAAATGGCACAGCAACTCGTGTCCATAATTACAAATTAAATAAATAGTATTATCTTAACATATATTTATAAAAAGTAATTAACACTTTTTTATTTTTATGCATCTATCAATAATAATTATAATTTTGAATAAACCTATGTAACCTGTATATTACCTATTTATTATATTCATTTTTATTTAATCAAAATTTGTACAATTGTGTTATAATGTAAATTGATGTAAGTAAAAAATAAAGAAATTTTTTCTTCCGAGAAATTTGAGATAACGATATACAAGAATATGATGGTATGTATATGCGGACAATTCACGCGAATGTAATGTGTTAAGTATCCAGTTATTTGCAATATATTGTTGGTTAATGTAATTAGGATCTTTAGCGTCGGATTTACTATGCGGGGAACGCTCCTCGTGATACGCGTTATAGAAAGAAATCACTTGTCAAATATGTATACTTTTTTAAAAAGTATTTTACAATTCTCTTTGTGACGATATATATCGCACACGATCCTCGGGGCCAAGCACGCGAGACGACTCGAGATGTTGGTTACGTACACATGCTCGCACATGTATTCGCGACTCGCACAATAGAGACATTTAAACTTGCTTACGTATAGATTTCGGGTATTCAGGTAGTGAATCGAACTCCTGTGGATCCTTTTCAGAATAGACATTTAACTGTCAGCAATCACAATATCCAGATTAATAATAATGTAACATCTAATCGCGTAGCTTAAATATTTAAACATATTCAACCGCCAGGCATAATAAGGAAGCGTAAACAAGGGCGATAAAGACGGTTGAGAAAAATATTTTCGAGAGAAGGTCCTCGAAGGACAGAAAGACTGAGAATTACGTGTCTCTCGAGACGGAATCGATCGGAGAGTTTGCTGGCGAGACTTCGGCATGTACAGACGTGCGGAAATCGCGTACAAATAATAAAGACCGGCATACGAACACGGAACGAACTCTTATTTGTTCGCCCATCTGACGCTCCAATCAGCAAAGTGGTGAACCCGGCGTGATTTAAAAAAGTTTTCGCAATTCTGAAGTAAGTGATCGCGAGAGCGTGAGATAATTGGGAAGACAATCGCGTGTGACTTTCGAGTGACCGAGATTTGAAAAGTTCGGTTAGACGCGGACAAAGACGCGAAAAATCGCGATGGCGATGGCGCGTGACGAAGCAGCAGAATTTGGAACAGTCTGGAGATAGAGCGGAAAAAAAAAAAAGCGAAAAAAGAACGTAGTTTCAGGCTGCCGGTTAAAAACAATTTGAATCGTATCTTTCTTATCAATCGTGAGATTTTTTTTTTGTGCGAAATTCACGCATAATTCGGAACAAACACATTGTAACAAATACCGCGATGGACGGATATTTAGCAAGTTAATAAATTAAGAGAAGTAACTGTAGAAGTAACTGAAGTTAAAGAAGTCCTGTAGTTTTTATCATTCACGTGGGAAAAAGAAAACCGCGAAATTTATACGACTGAACGATTACAGTTCGTGATTGCCGATTAATATTCCGTGATCAAGAGGAGAAGGCGTGTAAACGGTGTCATGATTATGTTTGTTTGCAAGCGGAGAGAGAGAGAGAGAGAGAGATCGTATACCTTAAAACGATCGCATCGACGAGCCACGTAGGCGAAGTCACATATACTCGTTTTATCACGATATGCCTGCACTAATGTGGCACGCATATTACGTTCTAAAAATAACTACGGAATATTATGCGGTCTTCGGGCATACGAGGCGTGTAAGTGCATTGGGCGAAGGTCGCGCCTGCTCGCGTTTCTTCCGTTTTGCCACCACAATAATTCGTAAGGCTGTTACTTTCGAATTATGAATTATTGAAAAAGCCTTATCGCACTGCTTGTTATTAAAATCACTTCTATCACTCGCACGTGCAAGCTGTGTCGTAAAAGAAATTTAATTTATGACGCTGCGAGGGGGGATCCTGTATTATGTCGCAAGATCTTTTATCATCGATAATATATCGTAGCGATAAAGATTTCACTGATGAACAAGTTGTCGTGGAACAAAAAAACTGTTCTATTAATAACGACGTAAATTAAACAAGTCTTTCGCAGACGTAACTGATACGCGAGGCAAATATAAGCCGATAAAAGACTAAAAATAGCGTTGTTGTTGAAGTATACACATTACTTATGTTCGCCTGGCAGTTTTAGGCTAAATTATTTCTGAATGATGAGGTAAGGCCTAATTTAGATTGTGCCATAAAATTGCGAGAGTTTACAAATTATTTGCTAGCGAATATTCATCTCGTAAAGAAAACTATTCATTATAATAACAAATATTATTATCCAGCACAAGAGCGCAAACAACACACACAGCCTGTATAGATACGAAGTAGAACAAAACTACAAGAATATATAATCAAAAGGAGAAAATTTATACGTCTGCATAGAAAGATATTCGAATCAGTAGAACTCTAAGAAATATTTAAAGGACACATTTTATCGTGTTTATCACACCTGACATTGTCTGGAACTTAAACATTTTTGAATAAATGTTACTCGTATAATAGCTTGTGTTATAAATTACGGTTTTATGTATCTTTTCACATTTACGTCGTTCAAAAATCACATTTATTCGATTCAGAGAAAAGTCAAAATTTCTTTCGCTTTTATCTAGACGTTAAAAATGTGGCGTGTAATAAATTTTTCCAATAAAACAATAGAAAAAAATAAATGTTTCTGACAGTTAAACCTATTTCTGATCGTTCCATTTTATTAATTTATTTCGTAAACACTCCTTTGTTTTTTCGTCACACTATCTGTTTTCGCTGGGATGAAATCAACGCAAAAAATTGAATTGGGAAAAAGCTATGGCACGCGTCCGACATGTGTTTATACAGGGTCAATATTCGAAGTGTACATCGTTTAGATAAACAAATATAAATCCATCCTCTCATTCTCCTTTTCTCTGCAATTTTCCTTCTCTCTTTTATTGGGCCACGAATACATCCAAAACGTATCGCTCGAAAACTCCGACAACGAATCAGTTTTATACCGGCACAACACGATCGATTACTTTGCGAATCTTAAAGAAAAAAATAGAAAAAAGCGACGCAAAAAAAAAAAGAAACATTATTTTATACAAGTCGATATATCGCGACGATGATATGCCGACGTTTAAACCAAAAGAAGAAAGAATTGTCTCTGCCATTCGAGTTTAATGTTGTGCGTCTGTTTCGTATGAACAGAACCGCTGTGAAACCTCGAGCCTTTAACGGTATGTCTTTTAACATATGATATTCGTAAACATTAATATGGCGGAGGTATGGATTATATTACAAGCAAGTAATTGTAGAACGACAGGTAAATATGTAGTACAAAATACGCGCACGTGGGCCTCCCATTATCGCGATTACTCTTTGCGTCACGTCGGTGTTTTGTGTCGATACATTATTTCTGTTACTACCGCAAACAAGTCCGAGTGTGGTTATAATTAATCACTACGTCCAGACGTATTTTATTTTACCTGTACACCGATTACACTGGCTCGTACACATTTAAATTCAAAATTGCGAAAATATGAAATATATTACACGGTACGTCAAAACTTCATCATTTCTATATGGTCAACTGTATACGTTTGTTATCGCATAACGTGTTCTGATAGACTTTCATAATCTATCAAATTTAAAAAAAAGCAGTCTCCAAAAATTGTTTTCAATTTCATATTTTTTGATAGATTATTTTAGGAAGATAGCTCGACAGACTATGAAACATTACAGACAAAGTTTGTCTTTGTTACACATAATTTTTCTTTTACAAAGCTTTATGTTTTTCACGTTTCATTTATAAGATATACATAAAAAAATAAAAAGATAATTAATATTATATAATTATAAGTATTTAATAAACAATAAATTGAAAAAGCTCAATAAATTAATAAATATTAATAGAAAAGGAAGGGGCTACAATATGTGTTTATATCCACGTGTGCACATATGTGTAATCATAACTTCTGTTATCACTTTACGCGGTCAATCTCTCTCTCCATTCTTTTATATGTATCAATAAAATTTACATTTATTATTTACGCCGCCCTGTCATCACAACACGTTTCGTTCCTATCTAGTTAACACGGCGATCATTTTTATCATCAGAACAATCGCGATAATCTTACAATTACTTTTCTGCACATTCTGAGAGTCGGAGTCCAATAATTATAAAATTACACGTGTGCGCACATATTAGCAGCATACACGATAAAAATCATACACAGCCTAAGAGGCATACGTAGAATAAAAAGTGATACCGCGTACAAATTGCACAAAACATTCATAACTTCACATTTCAATTAGCTATAGATCAATTTAATTACAGTTTTCGAATGTCAATATTAATATCTCGTTCTGGTGTGTGTGTGTGTGTGTGTGTGTGTGTGTGTGTGTGTGTGAGTACAGCATTAATTAATGATTTTAGATTTCATATTAATTTGCCCGATTATGTAATAACATTCGTGCATATAATTGATTTTTTTAAAAGTATCTTAATGTAAATAACAATAACATTAATGGCAAAACACAACGAAGTGCTGATACATTCCATAACGTCATTTAATATTTATTATAAATATCGTAATACTAACAATTAGTATTTTTTATAAATATCATTCTTTCATTACTTCTTGTCTTTTATGCTATAGCCAAATTTGCAGATGCAAGTGATGCCTCAGAGAGATAGAATATTATTTAAGTTATTACGTACTTGAAATAATAATCTCGAAAAAATTTTATTATTCATTTAAAGCCAAAATGAGTTCTATAGTTATTTGAAATGCAAAAATTTAATATATATTTCACGATCAGTTATATGTGTATGTCCGCGTGTCAAGAAAGATGATTCATTTATATTTTTCCTCACACATTTGTACGCTTTTGTTGATTTTTAATGAGTTTTTGGTGATAAAAAACGACATCATAGGCTGTATTCTGATATCACTGTCGATACTAAAAATTCGTAGTTCACGTATACTAGATTTTCAGTAAAACTGGCAGTGTATACTGGAATACGACCGAAATTGACACTTGTTGAGAGAAGCGATCGAGAGAGAAAAACGAAACGTAAAAAACGTAGTCAGTGAATAAACGCCTATACGAAGTATTGTACAATGTGATGGAACTGATGGAATAAATAAATTATCGTGAAAATGTGGTTAAGCTTTTTTTCACGTAAAATTTTAGGACATTAAAAACGTATTCTCGTTATCTCCTTTCAAACGTCACTACAATGTACATGCAGCAGTGTATAATATACAATGTTCAATGCAACTAATTGTTAAATACACATTGTGCTCAGCGATTGGCAATTTTCTAAATGCAATTTGAACGACGAAATGTATTTTATGTGAAAGTAGGATTGTTAGCAAAACGAATAAAAAATTTTCTGATTATTCATTGGAAAAATTCCTTACAATGCTTGAAAATAACACTGAAGCGTGCGTCTGTTTCAATAAAAATTCAATAAAAAAAGTAGGGTAGAAATAGAGAAGTTATAGTCGAAAAGTAGGATAGTCGCGCAGCACGCGCTCTCTCTCTCTCTCTCTCTCTCTCTAAATACTTTTAGAGTGAATCTCACTTTGAAAAGTGAAATCTCACTTGTAAAGATTGAAAATTGATCGAGTCATTCTTTTTCAGGAATAACTCAATTTTTATTCTTTAGAGTTTTGACATTCCATTCTAAAGAATTTAAATAGAGTAAATACGAATAATAAGTACTAGCAGAGTATATCAAAACAGCCCTATTATTGCAATATTACAATAATGATCAGCTTGTATTTCTAGCATTATGTAATAATTCGATATGTTAGACCTGTTATTACTGCACTATACGAATAATAATTAGCTTGTATTTCCCGCACCAGATACTAATACAATATACGCGCGCTTATAGTGCTATATTATAACGCGTGATCATAATTAACATTTACACATCATTTAAGATAATAAAGGTCATTACACATTTTCGATAAGTTTGATGTAGGTAGAGAAGAATTACAAATATATGGAAAAAATTAAATAAAAACGGCGATTATTTATGAGTAAAAATCTTTATTCAAAGGATATAATGGCTTTAAGTTACAATAATTAACATTTATATATTATTAATAATAAGTTTAAAGTTTAAACAAAAAAGCAACCGATTCAGCATTGCGGAAAATTTTAAGCGGCAAAGATTTTATTTTTTGTTTAAAATTATAATTTACATTGATAAACATATAAATGTTAATTATTATAATTTAAAATCAAATAACCGGAGCACGTTTTTAATAATGACTTTTATTAATTGATAAATAATCGTTACTTTTATTTAACTTTTCTTGTAATGTTCGCAATTCTCTCAACCTTTGTGAACTTAGTAGTCGACTTTTTATAAATTAAATTTTTTATAACAAAATGACAGTATTCGTAATTGTTTGTAATAACAACCTTAGCGCCGAGACACTACCAATGTCTCGAGATAATTTCGTTTGTAATGTTATATATTTAAAAATTTTGAAAAAAATCAGTGTTACGGGACTTTAAGGTAAAAAAATTGTTAATCTTGATTCACACACACACACAGAATGATTTTGTAATGATTTTCCGTTGTTTGTAATTGAATCGTTTCAAAGTTATAACATATTAGCTATAAATAAAAATAATTTTGTCGTAATTTTGTCAATTTTCAAGGTATCTCAAATCCTACAAAAAGTATTCTCTTACTTTCCTCAATGTATTGTATAATACCCTTTAACAATAAATATATGGAAAAAGGCGAAATACAAATAAGGCCATTTATTAACATATAAAAAAAGAAAGTTTTTATTTAAAAGATTTATAGTCGACAATAGCCATCTAATGGTTAATTTTAATGTTAGAAATCTGAAAGAATAAATACTAACAATAATAGCAAGCATAGAAATTACAACATGCTTATAATATAAAAAAAAATACGTCACTATAATTGGTTTCCTGTCTCTTATAAAAGTTTCCAAATGTTTCTTTGATTCCTTAACTTTTTCCGGTTTTTCCAGACTATTTTTTATTTCTTTAACTTCTCCTTGTTTTTCCCTAATCGCTAATGACCCTGGAAAATAATCTATGCTTGTATATTCAATTACAGGGACACGCGCACGTGTGCGTGTGTGTGTGTGTGTGTTTTACGAGCATCGAAAAAATGCGGATATGAAATATGGTAATATAAAAAAGAAGTGAAATTGTAATTGTAATGATGTTAAGATTCTAAGATATATTAGAAAACATTTTTCGATAATTAATCCAACCTGTAAATAGGAAATTCGAAAACTTCATGATTGTGTTTTTGTACGTTTATTAGTATATATGAAACGATAACGACTTGGTAAACGCGAAAGACTTTAGAGTTTATATTCTCAAGAAGCAGTTGGCGATGTGCCAGTGGAAATATCCAATATCCGCGATTGCCATGTTTTCTTAATTTCACTTATAATATAATTAAGCAAATACGATTCATTCGTAAATTTTGAGATATCCATACGAATCTCAATAATTGGACACACATTCGAATGTCTGGTCGGCTTCTATGATCTGGTAAAAACCCAAGATATATAGAATATTGTGTGAATATATTAATCTTGTAATTCTCCCAAATCCAACGAAAAATTATTCATTGCATAACATAATAACAATATTTACTCAATTATTCCAACAATTCATTATTACGAGGAGCCAACAAATGAAGCAAAATAAAGCTTTGGGAAATATTAACGGCCATTAAGTTTTAATATTTTTCGAATAAAAAATCAAATAAAATTATTAATTCGATAAACTATGCAAATGTGATATAGTTAATTTGTAGCAATCGAGCAAAGATAAAAAAACTATTATACAAAAAATACTCTGTTGTTCATAAACTATAGAAAATAATAAAAAATAACATTGATCTATTTTATGAGCTATTGTTAGTGAAATGATTTTATTGATTTATATCATTGAATTAATCGCTTTAGCTATCGGATATAGCTATCGGAAATGTTTCGTGCGAATGCAACAATGTTCTCACCTTTTTGAAAAGAAATGACGAACATTTAAATAGAAATATAAGGGAAATTATTAGCGTTCCATGTTTGTATTGAAAGTTCAAAAGTTATCGCCGCGCAATCACTTCTGAAATAAATTTCTTTAATAAAGAATATATGATTTATTCGAAACATATTTAACTTCGATCAAAGTGTTCTCCATCGTAATTTAAAAAATATAAGGTATTGTCGATATTTTTTATGCAAACGGAAGACAAACGCGGACAGATATCGCGTTTTCGTTACATCATCGCAATTTGTTTTATCATCCTGATACTTTTTTGTTTTGCACAGCCGTGCGAAGCAATGATATCGAGCGGAAATATCACGAGCGAAATTACACGTACGCAGTTGTAATGAAAACTCCACGTATCTGCCTGAATACTCGTGCATCTCCATTTCGCTCTGTAATGCGTATTTCCAGCGTCTTTTATTACGCGCGGCAAAAGCAGCGTATATTATTTTTTTGCCGAGTTTAACGCGGTATTATGATTTATTACGACACGAGCAATTCGTAAATACTGCAAACACGAAAGCATACATATCATCGCCCTGAATGTGAAAAACCATTTTTATGCAGTCTAAAATCGTGCAAGTAAAATTAAAAGTAGAATGGATGATATTTCTTTCTCTCTCTCTCTCTCTCTCTCTCTCTCTCTCTCTCTCTCTCTCTCACACACACACACACACACACGCGCGCGCACGCACGCACGTACTCACAAGTGTCAATGGTACTAATAACAGCTT
>NW_017304876.1:550426-557529 GCF_001594115.1 Trachymyrmex septentrionalis
ACGCACTCACAAGTGTCAATGGTACTAATAACAGCTTTTCATTGGCTGTCGCAAATGCGTCTGCGAACTGCGTTCTGCGTTTGCGACTTATGTAGATAGCCCTTAAGAGTCTTTACTTTAACTAATTGTCATTGCATTTATCGTTTAATAGAAAAATAAATTAAGATTTTGGAAACAAATGAAATACATGAAATTCTTATTAATTAAAATGTGTTGGAAAGAAAAACATCGATCATAAACCACATCACAGGTGAGACACACATTGAACAATTAATGTTAAAAATAAAATTCATTGAACATTCTTATTTATGCATCATATTGAGATCTATATTAAAATCAAAATTATTTCTTCGTTGAAAGGCGAAAAAGAGTAAAGTAGAAAAATTAAATTTTATGAAAAAAATCATCTAAAGTATTCTGAAGATATCGTATAGTCCCAAATTTCAACATCAAAAGATGAAATAGAATCGTAATCCTAAATCCCTCAATAGTATATGTGTCTAAATATTTTTTATAAAAAGCCTTGCTGTATTGTTCTATTATTTTATTATTTTTTTCTGTATCTTTTCGTAAGAAATTTTTTCTGCTAGGGTTGTCGCACAAAGTAACGTCATGACCTGTGCATAATGTGTTTGAAAAAAAAAAAAAAAAAAAAATACGAACAAGCATGAATCATTTGTTTAAATCAGGTTGGGCGCATTCTATTCGAAGTACGTATGGCTAAACTGACCATACTTGTATACTCGAGATACGTAAAGCTGCTAGGCATACATATGTCTACATATATAATATTTTATGCCTTAAAAAGATACCTATACTGGTATAAATATATTTTAATTTATAAAATCAGTAATTATTTGGAGGATAATATAGTTATATAATCATACTCGTGTAATTTATAATGTGCTTCATCTAACCATATCTACTTAGAAATAATAGTATAGTTGAATTTTTTTTACATACCGACTGATTAATGTATTTATTGAGATCGCTGTTATATCTAAAAAATATAGTTGTGCTAGGAATTAACCCTTTACTATATACAGTTATCAGACCTTTATCATTTCTCTCCGTGTGTTGAATGAGAACGTGTCTTTGTGTAGCGTGAGAATATGTGTTTAATTTAGCTTATATTATGCATTTGTTCAACGTTCATATTTTTACTCTCTACATCTAAATACTTAATTATTGCGTATTTTTGATCGTATAAATTTTGATAAATTTATTTTCGATTAAATGTGATTGGATTTTTTGTCCGATCAAGATGATCGGAAATATCCATTTGCTACTGTTTGAAAAGATAATACGATCATTATGATTGGAGAAATCACGATGGATATATTTTTCTTAGTGTAAGAATTACGATTTCATTTTATCTTTTGATTTTGAAATTTACGAATCTATACATACCACAGTATGACGATCGAAGAATGTTCAGTAAATTTTACTTTTAATTCAATGTATGTTCAACCTGTAATGTGACGTAATATATGACTTTTTTACTTTTATTTATATATTAACATATCTCTTCCGTTTTAAATAAGAATTTTATGTATTTCATTTGTTGAAATATTTCATTGTACATATTTAAATAGCTAGTTTTAATCATGATGTTTTAATAAACTAATTTTAATCTTGACTTAAGTAACAGCCCAATCTTGCCTAAACTAACAGTTTGAGCTTTCTATTAATTTTATTATGTTTGAATTGCAATTTTGAGCTAGGAAATTGATATTATAAAAATATTATTAGATATCCAACAAAAAACTATTTTGTACGATTCGGAAATATATGCCTTGTAGACATATAAAAACACTGTTCAAATTTATCATCACAACATTACATATTTTTCTAAAATCTAATATTTATTTAACGTGATACGATTTCATATAAGGTGACGTTTGGATAATAACGCTATCGGTGCATAATATCTACACTTCACAATTCTTTCCACAAAACGCACATATTTATGTATGTACGCAAGAGAAGAGATACATTTTCATCCGATGTATCCAGTTTACCGAACAGATATACAGAAATTGAGTGCGAAAGCTGGAATGAACAAGCGTGTTTGCGGTTCCATGGCGGACGTGGATGGAGATAACGCATTAAAATAGGCTGGTGTACGCGATAACACACACTTATAATATCTGCTGCGAGACGTCGTTCTCCTCTCAGCGATATTAAATCGCATTAAATGCAGTGATGCCGAACGGTGGCGCCTTTTGTCGACGCCCGTAACAAAGTTTGACTAGCGAGATTTATCTCGTCACTTTATAATCAGCTCTGCTACGGTTAAACGAATCGACGATGTAACATACTCTTTCGCGTTAATTTATCAACAAAAATAATCTAAATATCCAATGATTATATAATTATTTATATGCACTTTCACGTTATCGCGTTTTTTATGTGATTTATTAAGTATGGTATTGTATCGATTTTACTTAGTTATAAATAATTAATATTTATTCATAATTAAAAATTGGTTCAGATCTCTGATTGTCTTCAACAATGTCGCAACTACGACACGAGCGCGTATGATTGTCCATTTTTCTTTCAATGAATAGCGAATGATTTGCACGAATTTCGCAAAAAGACTCAAAGTATACCGATGCGTTTCTATTTACTGTCGCGAAAAGAAAGTATAGTAATATTGATAAAAAGATGAACATTATGAAAATATTTTCTTTTATTCATTTTGCATCTCATTTCGTCTTTGACTGTAATAAATAAAATAATTTGACAGTTATGAATACGTTAATATTTAAAAGTGTAAGTAATTACACAATTGTATTTATAAAAAAATAAAATTGCCATTAAAATATAATTGAATCATCAGTAATAAGCGTGATTAAAATGGATATAGTAGCTAATAAAGTAGTGAGATTACCTAAACAACATCGCAGAGTGACTCAGGAAGAAGACGGTCGAAGTTTTAATGCTATGTTGTAAGCATATTGCTGCGAATCTATTCCCTTCGCGATTTCAGCCTGGACGTCAAGCCACCTGTAAGATGTAATTATATATCAGCACAGTCGGATAATAATCGTCACGTGATAACGAAACATACGTTACAAACAAATCATCGATTGAAGATGGGAGCAAAAAAACACGAGTAAAAATGACGATATGGGAGATATTTACATTTTCTACTACATCACCCAACGCAAAGTGTCGTGTTAACAAGAAGGTACACTTTGGTTTGCATATAATCTTTATATCTTTAAATATAATTATACTGCTAAGCGTAATTATATATTTATAAACTGCGTTGTATCATTTATTAAGAAGTTATATGGAGAAAAGAAAAGTATCGGTTTCGAAACCGGGGCATCGTGGATCACGAGGTACCATGGGTCATCGATTGTTTAACATCATCTAGAATCAAAGCTTTAAACGGTCTAGCTGGATCTTAATGCTTGTGTGATTCTTATGTGAATTTTATACTAAGTATGTATTATAGAAACGCGCGGCGAAATAATTTTTTGGTCTTGAAGTATTTAGTACTTTTTTTTACCCTATTATGTTTTATTTTCATTTTTTTTTTAAAGTAATATACTTCATGTAATTATTACATATTTTTTTGGTGTATATAATTTGGAAAATATATAGTTTATTTTAATAACCAAAATTAATCGGTTAAAAGGAGCTGTCGGAAAGTGAAAGTTGGCGCAGAAATCAATAAGCGCAGTTTCAACGAGAATCGTTGGTTTCATTTTAGTTCAAAATAATGGGTGTTGAGTTGTGACGTCGTTTTAACATCAAGTGACCGATAATCATTTAATCGATAACCGTATATATTTTGGCTTCGTATTTGAGACTATTTTGTTTATACTATTTACTTATGAATAAATTGCGAATTACCCAGCAAGAAATAACCGTCAATTAGACGTCAATTCGATGGGTTCTTGCTGGATATATTTACTTTTTAAAAATAAGGTTTTTTAAACATATTTTCTTTGTACGAATACTTTTTGCACTCACTGTAAGTAGTATAACGAGCAACAATTTACAAGTAAAAGATGGATAGGTATCTCGAACAATTAATATAACTAACTTGCTGCAAGATGGAAAATCAACATAGCAAATTATATATCGGATATTTCATATCTTATACTGCAAATACGTTAATTTAGTATAACTGGCAACGACGTAACTCCAGCTACATGAAAAAAACTTGCGCGCAGTTGATCTTTCAAAAAATTTATAAAAGTTTACATCTCGCTGGGATATGTATCATATTCCACCTTCACGGTTCACGGAAAGTTAAGAAAATAATATTCACATCAAAATTATAAATGTCTAATATTTTTGTCTGTTATAATATTAATTTTTGATCATTCAAATTAATCTATAATTTATATGAACTTTTTTTGCTTAAAATAAATTCTAGAATACATATATATATATATTCTAAAAGATTGTCACGGTTTCTTCACGGAATACCTTGGAATATTATACATACGATTTTATTATTTAAAAATATATACATATTAAACAATTTGTTTTCATTATTTTAAAACAAAAATCAATATAAAATCAATCTTTTCAAGGCTTGACATATTAATAGCCGTATTGCAGATAATAAATAACATTGTAGTTTCTTGGATAATTTGAACATATCGCAAGAGTAGAAAGAAGCCGCGTCCAATAAGAGAAATTCGTCCTCGAGGTGTAAATAATGTCGCAGGAAAAACTGAATTGATTAAGTACACAAGCGCATTTCACGTTGTCGGGAAAGCCAATCTTCTGAGAAAAAAAATCACACTACCAATTGTCGCGTTCAACAATAATCCGTTGTGATCGATAATTATCAGCGGATTAAGGGATTTTGTGATCACTTGAGAAATGCCACATCCATTATGACGTTGTGAAAACGGATGCGTAAACTTGTAAGCTTAATTTAAGCACTCGGATTAAACATATCTCTGGTGCGTGTCGCATCAGTTAACATCACGTTACACCTCGCTACCATAAATGTAATCAGACAGATAATTGAATCGACACTCATCAATTTCTAATCGCGTGTATCACGCAAGCCGGACTCACTGGCGACTTTTCAAATCAATATAACTCGAAACGTTCAATGTAATGTATGTGCAATATAATAGTAGCCGTATTATATAAACGTAATAATGTTCGAACCGAATTGATTAAAAAAAAATGTAGGTATCGATAAACTGTTTTAGAGCGTAGATGGACAAACGGAAAATTATTCGAGTAAACTTAGATCATATTTAGCAAAATTCTGAAGTAAGACGCCATTTCCGAGACATTCACCCTTTAAAACACAGCAAGTAATATGGCACTTCAATTAAATTGTATTGGGAAAAATCATTCCAGTTTTCAATGAGAAATATCGTCACCAAACGCACACCTATTATCGCACACTCCATGTAATTTGAATGATTGCATTCACGTTAGCAAGTAATGTCACGGTCTGTTGCCGTCACGGCATTCATTCTTAAAAAAAATATTCGACGTGACCGTACCTGTTCAGATTGGTTTACGATATATGCAGATATATTTATTCTGAGTCCTAATGGCAGATATATATACATAGAAATGATCCATGGACGATCCAAAATTATATAAGATAACGTAACGCACAACTTGACATAATTGCAGATACAAATATTTACAGCAATTAAATCTACAATAATGCATAGAGTGCAATGTTTAGTTCAGTTTCAATCGCATCGTTAGTTTACTTAGCCCTCGAAAACAATGCAAAAAAAAAACACAATATAGCAAAATGAAAGAATTATTTTAAAGTATTCATATTAATTTGCATAAAACAATCATTGATGCAAAATAAAGTAAAAAAATTGAAATGAAGTACGTTCTATGTGTGTAGATCAGTGACATAAGAAATTAATAATAAAAGATTTTCATAGGAAGAATCTCGCTTCTTAGCCATGCAACTGCCACGTCAGTCGAAGATGCGGTAAGAACGCAGGGGATTCCACTATTCTGGCACACACGGTACATCGGATAAAAGAGAGAAAGATGAAGCTGGAGTCCAGATATAGACTGGTTACAGGTAATAGTTCGGTAGGTAGTAGTGGTAGCGAGCTGTAGGACCGGTAGGTTTGGTTTACTTCAGGTTCGTTGCGGCCAGCCGGTTATAGCAACTCTTCTTCTTCTTCTTCTTCTTCTCCTCTGTCTTCTTCCTCATCTTTTTTTCTTTCTCCGCCACCGCCGCCTCCACCGTCGTCTCCTCCTCGTTCATAATTTTCTCCCTCCATCCTTTTTTTTTTTTTTTTGCGACGTTTCTTACCCCGATACTTATTTTAACGCCGATGGGGAGATGTAACAAAGTGCATTCACGAAAGTGATCGCGTCGGCGCGTTTGCGCCTGACGTAAAATATAGCGTGCTTTTATTTCCTCTAATTTTTTTATTTAGTTATATTTGGATGATAACGCCCGACAACAGGTGTGTGTGTGTGTGTGTGTCTGGTCGCTTTTGAAATTTATTAACTCTTTTCTGTTCACGACTCGTTTCGAATTACTTGTCGGAACGAACGAGCGACATGCGAATAATCTTTCTTGAAAGTCTCTTTGTATACCGACAACTTTGACGGAGGCGTGTCTATGTCGACAGGCTGCCATTAGGACTCAGTAAGTATATCTTTGTGCAATCCAGATGCAACGTAATCCCCGCGAATCGAGTAGACTTTTTAACTGAAATTTTGCCATGCGGCCTGGCCTGGCC
This sequence comes from Trachymyrmex septentrionalis, assembly GCF_001594115.1. Taxonomy (NCBI): domain Eukaryota; kingdom Metazoa; phylum Arthropoda; class Insecta; order Hymenoptera; family Formicidae; genus Trachymyrmex; species Trachymyrmex septentrionalis. The sequence continues at coordinate 557,146 of NW_017304876.1, forward strand.
AATACCGACCGGATCTCGGTAATATACTATATTCATAATGCTCGCCTAACATTGTAATCCCTGAACTCAACAATGAATAGATTCACTTGAGAGAGAGAGAGAGAGAGAGAGAGAGAGAGAGAGAGAGAGAGAGATCGCTTGAGCGAGTGGATTGTAAATTCAATGCATACAGTGCGAGAGCGGCAAATACGTAATGTCATAACACGCGCAGGCGGATAAGAGTAAAAGTAACGAGATATTTTCGCACTGCTGCCGCTGCGTGACAGATCAAAACAGCGCGATTAACGGCGATCCGACGACGTGGCCGTAACCGGTGATTACTAACGGTCTCAAGTGCGACATAAATGTATAGGGAAAAAACGCAAATGTTTGATATCGCTAAAC
>NW_017304876.1:557629-561600 GCF_001594115.1 Trachymyrmex septentrionalis
GCGACGTGGCCGTAACCGACATAAATGTATAGGGAAAAAACGCAAATGTTTGATATCGCTAAACAAAATGCACGCTGGGTTTCATCCCCTCTTTCACGAACAATTTGATTCTTTTCATGTGCGAAAAATGCTGCCGGAACGGTGTAACGATATATAGTATATGGAATTTAACACAATGTTCATAAATATAATGGGAATATATCACCTTTTTGTAATATATATTTATTTCTACTTCGAAATCCAACTTTTTTTTTGATAACGCGTTATTAATTATTTACAGTAGCTTGAACGATTTACTTTTCCTCTCTATTCAATGGCTCGGTCGATTTTGCAAGTACTCAGATTTCGCTCGTTACGCTGGCAGACATGCTGGCCGCTGGCAACAACGGGCCTCTACCGGGAGTAATATGAGGAGTCCGGATCGCCGTTAACCGCGCTGTTTTGATCTGTTTCACGCATGTGAAAGGTAAACGCGTGTGCGCGAGCGTGTGCATTTGAAATTTAGGGACGCGCACGGACACTTGTGCCGATCGCAAAGCGTACCCTACACCATTGCCAAATGTCGAATGTGACACTGAAGTATGTGCTCTGATTTCGCAATTTAAACGACCCTCCTCTTTTTCCGCGCGGGTATTTTCGTTTTTACGTTCGGGGTTCGCGCGAAAAACATCTCGCGTTTCGTTCAATCGTACGCGGAGGGAATTTTCTTTTAAAATTTACCTTAAAAATATAGCAGCATGGTATGCAGTATAGTATTTTAAAGATTTTTACCCGTGTTCTTCAGTAGAATTAATTAAATTTATTTTATACTTTATTTACGAATGAGAGAGGTTTACGTGAAAATTCAGCGAAATACAATCCCACGACTATATTTTCAGGGTAAACTCTAAGAAAAAATTCTCTCCGTGTAGCATGGGCGTTTTTATTAGCAAAAATTAAACTTCATTTTCATGTAATCTCGTATTGGGAACTAGAGTCTGCACAATATTGGCTAAAGAACAAAGATGCGAGACAATCAGCCGTATTTTTAATGTTTAATACGTTTAATTAACATGTTTAAATTATAAAAATAATGTTCATTGACATCTTTGTTCATTGAAATAGTTAACAAAATGCTTGCGATAATTATAACAGAAAATTCTGTATCGATAAATGTTATTAACACAATACGGAGTTTCTCTATTGAAAATATCGTAATGCAAACTAGCTCTATGGATAGTCATAGTCATTCTTATATTCAAGACCGTCTTAAGTACAGTCTGAAAATGTCACGAACCAACTAGAAGGCTGCATTAGCACCTTAAGACATTACTTAATACGATCTTGAAATAAAAATGGATTATAAGTATCGGCTTATGTTTCCTGTACTAAATATTATGGCGGTTATATTGCTATTTCCGAAAAGTCCTTGGAAATGTACACACTTTACGAGACGAAAAAATATAACGTTTAAATTCGGCAGTTTCTTTTACCGTTTCTCTGCATCGTTCACGCAAAATGAGACAAGCGTAAACAAGTGTATAACGCATTCACAATTATATATTAAATTGCAGTTAAACGATGGCTCTAAAATGTAATTACTTAAAAATTCGCAATGTATTTAAACGATTGCTAAATCGAAAAATTTAAAATTCTCAGAGTCATAAGAACAAAGGCAACGGCAGGCAAATAATGACAAAAACAATAATATTTTGCGAGAAGATTCGAGAAAGTCACGACTGACGGGTCACCGGCGACCGGAGAGTGCGAAATCTGATAGTCGATTTTGAGACACGATCATCATAAAACGCGCTCCGAGATGGATAAAGTTAAATCATTAATTTTTTTACATCACGTCACGCGAGTTCCTAACAAGTGTAGGTGGTGTAACAAACGTGGTATCCGTTTATGCATTCGCACGATCAAAGAAATTCTTCGTAAAGCATCTCTGTGTGTTTTCCGGTGAGGAAAAAGTGCGACGGTGCGATTCGCAGCGAGAGTGCTTGGTGCGGAACCTTGGACTCGTCCGCTGCCCGGAAAACTGGTTTTAACGGAATTTTATGCCGAACAAACGGTGGACCAGTTTTACCGCCGTCAATGAAGCGCACACTGCTATGTGTCGTACGGATGCACTGTGATCGAGAAGGGATTTCAAGACACGCATCAGCCGAGAGCGGACAGCCACTCATTGGTAGGATGGCCAAACGCATTGCGGGCTGAGAAAAGGCGACCACCAACCAAGGTTTGTCATGTAGTCAGTCAAAATACATGATAGCATCTCTTTTCCTCCCTTTCTTTCCATTTCCGTTATTGTACGACCAATTTTTGTGTCTCTTCCTTCTCCTTTTTATTTTCCTCTGCACACGCTGTTTAACATTGTTAAATATTATTGGATAGATAAGAGGTTCGTTAATTAAGTAATCAACTATGCTAGAATAGAGTAGAACAAAAATAGAGTTCAAGATCATTTTTGTGCGTGTGCATAACATTTTATGTAACGTACGTAATGCATTTTGTAATATCAAATTTTGTATAATACTTCTCTACTTGTTTTCTTTCTGCTTTATTACCGTTTTCTTTATTTCAATTTTACATTTTAATTTATCGTCACCGTCATTTATTACTGCACAGACAAATTTCTAATCTTTCATAAAAATTTTTCGTTCAATATTTAATAAGAATACCTATTATCGCTTTCTTTATTTTAATTTTACATTTTAATTTATCGTCACCGTCATTTATTACTGCACAGACAAATTTCTAATCTTTCATTATTCATAAAAATTTTTCGTTCAACATTTAATAAGAATACTTATTATCGCTTTATGGATTTCAAAAAAAAAAAAGAAAACTAAAAATAATTGTAAGTAAACTCATTTTACACTCATAATATATAATTAATTTCTAATTTACTTCAATTAAATATCTCTGAATGTCCTCAACCGATTGCGCGGTCTAAGAAATTCTGAAAAATTAACAAATTGCTACGTACACATGCATGCGTCTGGACTAATGTATAAAATCTCGAGTTCACGAGATCTCGAGTTCTCGTTCCTCTCCACGAGCCTCTTCGTGCGTGCTTCCCTTCCACTCGCACTGTTTTCTCTCCCCCTCTTCTCTCTTTCTCTCTCTCTCTCTCTCTCTCTCTCACACACCATCGGTTTCTCTCTATCCACTGCAAAGTGCCGTAATATTCTGCCGGAGTTATTTTCGTCATGCTCACCCGACCAGCTCTCCCGAGGCGGCATTGCACGAGCTGCTCTCTGCGTATTGTGTAGGGACCCTACTCTTACTCGTTTGTCGGATCAAATAATTGGATCTTCAGGCTAACAAGGCGATAGAAAGACGATCCCTTGTGTTTTCCTCATTTCTCATTTCTATTGTAATCTCATACACATCATAAACGACATTGAATAAATTAAAAATCTCAAAATCAAACTCAAAAATAAATTTTTCAAGTAGATATTTATCAGTAATTGTATTGTAAATCGTTAAGATTTAACAGGTCTCTTCTATTATAATTATAATTATATCAAAATATTTGCTTATTTTTTTTAGCTTATTTTAGCTTATTATAAGCGGACAATAATGTATGATTATATTATTGTTATTATTATACAGAATGATGTACAGATATTATTATACAAAAAATTCCGGGACGACCAAATAAAATTCCTCAGGAAAGCGTTATCAAGAAAAACGTTAAATACAAAAGTTTTAGGGTTCAAACAGATCTATTTAGTGATCTTATCAGTTTGATATTCGGTGGCGTCGCCAAGGTCAGGTTAAAGACATATTGATTTTTTTAAATAGAACTCTACTTTCGATTTCAGAATCTAATAGTTGGTGTCAAGAGCTTTTCAAAACACTGTAATAAAGTTGTTGTTCATTAAGTACTTTTCGAGTTGTAAGGCTTCAAAGTTACCGTTTGCATATATATATTTGTAATTAGCATTACGCAAGATGTCCGATCGACGCGCGCGACGGCTAAA
>NW_017304876.1:561700-568071 GCF_001594115.1 Trachymyrmex septentrionalis
TCGTAATTAGCATTACGCAAGATGTCCGATCGACGCGCGCGACGGCTAAAATCTCTTAAATATTGTTCAGGATCATGAATATTGTCCTGGATAACATTTGTTAAGATCAAGGCCATTGGAGATTATTCCTCTTATTTTCATTTTTGCACTAAATATTCATTTTTACGTGGTTGTTTTTTTCCGTTTTCACAAACTCTTATTTCTTATTGTCTTTTTGTCTTGATCAGCACCCAACGCCATCGGTTTTTATTCAAACAGAGAAATGAAACATCCATTCATCTTCGCAAATAGAACGCTATGTATAGATAGCAGTGTGATATCTTACGCGATGAACTATGTATAACGCGATTTTTGAAAGATAACGTTCAACAACCTGAATTATATATTATTTTAAGATGCAATATTATAATTTAAACTTATATATACAAATAACGACTATATAATAAGTATTAGTGATTATTTAAATTATTTCCATTTTGTACTTTCGTAAAAAAAAAATACAGAGCCACTGTGATTAGCATTGTAGAATTATATCACTCTTTTATTACTAAAAAATGAACGTTTTACTTTATGATAGAATTCAGAAAATATCAGTAGCAAAATTCTAAGTCAAACAACGAGAATTTAAAAGTCGCACACGCGAAAATGCCTTTCACATCCGTAAAGTAACTGCTCGTGACCTACGTGTTATATGCAATATCGATTGCGGTGGCCATAAACAATCAATGAAAATGCGCAACACCCACGGAAAAACATACTTCTAAAAAAACAGCCGTATCTTATGGCGTTTTATATAATATTTTCTCATGGCGCGTTTTGTACTATCTTACGGACGGGCGGTGGATAATTAGGTAATTATAATGTAAATCAGAAGAGAAAATATTTATCAATAAGGCATATATATTGTACAATACACATACATTCAATACTCTTAGACGAATCATGTGAAAAAGTGTGGAAAATACCAAAAATTTTTTTTAAAACTTGTTAATATGCGTATAAGAAATTATCAATATTAAATCTAACTGTCTATGTATTTCTGGCAAATAATATATATATGAGATACAATCAAAAAGTTGCTAAGATTGAATAATTGTTACTTTTGTAAATAAATTGATAGAATAAAAGGACTATAGAAGAAATCTGATGTTTTTATTAGCACATGGCGCGAAAGAATCTAAATTATAATTTATAAACTTTAAGTTTAGAAAAATTATAAATTACAAATCAACATAAAACATAAAAAAATTCAATAACATAACTCAATAAGTTCAGTTATTGATTTTAGGAATATGTAATATGTCTCAAAAGCAGTCATAAAAATCTTACTTGAAATTTTTTGAAGACACAATTAATAATGTTGGAAAGTTTATTTAATGATTTTCAAAAGTATCTTGGTTAATAATTGCGAATTCAAATGATTCTTATTTCAAAAACATATATTTATTATGCAGTATATCAAATTTAGTTATTGTAAATAAATTATTGAATTTAGTATTTAATATATTTATATAAAGATACTAAAATTTTCTTAAAAAAATAGATGTAAACAAACTACTGAAGTACAGATTCTCAGAGAACTCCTGAGCGACGGAGCTGTGCTGATCAATCATTTTTTCTTCAAGTGTAGATTACATGTGAAGTATCTCTTCATTTAGGTTTATCCATCTTTGTATCTAATCAAACGAGAGAGGGTGTACGTGAAATACAGGAAGGAAAAATGTAGGGAAGGTGCGTTTGAGTGACAAGGGTAAAAGGAGAGATATTGCTGAAGTGTAGCACAGATTGTTGAGAAAGTAATTTCGAAGTAACAGAACCGAGAGTAAATCCGATGTAATTAAAGAACATACAAAGTATCTTATTTCATTAAATAAAGAAAACAGTGAAGAGGGACTTTATTTTCTCGGGATATATATACATCATCCTAGGTAACTACTGAATTAATGAGAATTGTGCATAGAAGAATGTTAATCTTTACGGAATTATCATCTTCTTTAGAAAATCTTTTTCTCATCAGAAATATACAAAGAGAAGTTGTTACGTTAATTCGCCTTCTACATTTTTTTCTTTAAAAGACTTAAAGTAGATGTACAAAGTACATTTCATAATTGTTTTCAAATTTTTTAGAAACAAAAGACATTTCAAAAAGAGAACTTATTTAAATTTTCTATCATTACAGTATCATTAATATCTTTGCATGTTAATAAACATGTCATTATGTTTAGTCATATTTTATTAGTACAATAATAATGTGACATAATATTCTGGAAACTTGCGAAAAAACGTTCTTATGTTAAGAAGTCACAACTGTAATTTAAAAATCTTTGGAATTTCTGATGAGAAAAAGATTTTCTAAAGAAGATGATAATTCCGTAAAGATTAACATTCTTCTATGCACAATTCTCATTAATTGGAGGGACCAATCAAGAAGCCAAAACAGAGAGAATAGGTTTGAACATCTAAACGTAATTATCATTGAGATATATAAATAATTTTACGCAACAAATTCTGCGGTTAGCTCTTTAACACCTTGTAACTCATATCATTGCTTTAGCCATATTTGTAATAGGTACGTATTATTATTATTTATTTCGTTTGAAGTAGATATTCATTGTAGATACAAATGATATTACATATAATATGTATAATATCATTTGTCTCTCTTATGAATGTCTATTTCAAACGAAATAAATTATAATAACAATATATATTACAAATATAACTAGACATGACATGTTCATTATAATAATATGCAATGATATTAACAAGATTGTAATGGCAAAAAATTTAAGTAAATTAATTTAAATAGTTTTGTGACGTCAAGGAGAGAAATTGATATAAATATAATAAGTTTCTCTAAATCTATAATAAGTTTTTTCTAAATAAGTTTCCGCGATTATTAGTGCATAAATTATATATTCATAAGGCTATAAGATGCAATTTCCAAACAATTGGAATGCACTTAAGATGAAATCACACGATGCTCGATTTCTTGAATAACAAGCACGCACACGTGGAAATACGCATGCATGCACACTGCTATGCTTGCTTTGATGTATACAGTCTGACGTTTGATAAATAATGAAATTAGCAATTTTTTTTTTTTTGATTGGTGCATGCAAGGAAATAAGTATGAAGTAATCCATAATAAATGTAAAAATCATGTATATGCAGCATGCAGCGCTCAATGAACGAATTCTAGCATACATCAGAGCAGGCATGGTTGTATGCATGCTATCATTCAAGAAATCGAGCATGGTGGTGATTCCACCTTTATCAAATTACAACTTATATTTTAATAAGCGAAGGCTTATAACATATAGACATTTTACTTGTTATTACTGCATAAATTATATATTTATAAGTCGCAAATAATTGGAGTGCACTTATCAAATAATGTTAAGCCCAGAGTCGAAGTGTTTATAAGCCTTCGTTTATATAGACGTTTTAATTTCGAAAAAATTCAGCGAATACACTCCGCTTCCCAACATATTTGGATTAATATTACATAAACATTTGCGTTGGGAGAGATAAATGACCATGTCATAATATCGCGAGCTTAATCACAAACAATATTTTATACTTTAGTTTTTCAATGCGATGAGTGGACACGTTCGACAAATATTTACATACGACTGTTACAAATCAAAATATCAATTTGAATCACGCGTGATTTATAATATATTTCTTATAATTATGAGATTATTAATTTGCTAAATATGCTTAATTATCGTTGATATTTATGCGCGCGGAAAGCAATTCAGATTCGCAAATTTACATGGATAGCCGAAAGAATTCGTGGGTCTGCATTTTCTTTCCTTTCTTTAGTATTATATACGCGCACGTCGGAATGCTTGGATTATGCATTACAAAAGCGGACGACAGCTTTGAAGACGAAATTTATTCATCGAACGTAGCGTACGTATGTGGAATGGACAAATATATCTTCATTCCCTTAGACGACGTAAAGTGTTAAAAAAGTATATCAATAACGAAACATTTTCAATGTGCTACAGAAAAAAGGAAAGAAAAAAAAAATAAGATTTCTTTTTAGCAGCTTATTCGCGCGCGTTTTCTCGAAAAGATTAATACCCGTATTCATAGTTAGACCTTACATTTAAGGCTTTCTTAAATTTATCTTCAGATACTCTACGAATTATTTCATTGGTTACTATCTAAAGATAAATTTAAGGAAGCCTTAAGTAAAAAGAAGTACAAGATGTTTATTATCTGGAAAAAGTTGGAAAACCTGGAATTTTCAGGGGATTCCTTTATTTTTTTTGTCCTTCGAAAAGATCAAAGAATTTTATCGATAGAAAATATCAAAATATCATAGAAAATTTTGAAATTTTCCTTTTAAATTTAAATCCAGTCCTTTTTCTGAAAATACCGTTTTGTCAATCGGTTTTTTCTTGGTAATGCAAAATGTCGATAATCGATTAGCAATAAGTACGGCATACACATTTGCATATATTCACGTATATTTTTATAAAAAAAATTAAATATAATTATTATTGTATATACTCGCTATAGCTTGTAAAAAATTGTACTTTTACATTTTATACGATTTGCAAGTTCAAAGCTGCCGCCATGCGTAATCGTAAGGGCGGTTGAGTAATGACTGACGAGTTAATAATGCCATATAAGCAAACATTAAGTAACGAGTGCCACTCACCCACTTGACGACATGTATTCACGTGAGTGTGATTACGAATATGGTTGTCCCGGCTGATCATAATGTTCCTTTCATTCGGGCCACGATTAGAGTTGCAGATGTGTTTAACTCTTTCCGTCTCTCTGCAAATCGTAGCGACCAGATGTAGAGGACATATACAATGAGATAATCGAAAACTAAATAGATTAATTCTGTTATTTGGTTTTATATAATCAATAGGGTAAAATGGAATAAAACAAAGATTATGTTGCAGAAGAAATCCATCGGTATGCAACCAATCAAATTGTCCTTTTTTATAATAATTCATTTTTACGACTTAATAATAAATAACTTTATATATATTTTAAAAGTTTGTGTGTGCTAATAAAGAATAACGAATTTCTTCTACGACACAATCTTTATTTTCATTCTATACCTATATTAATTATATAAAATAACATAATTAATCTATTTTAGATTATCTCATTCTATATGTACTCTACATCTGCTATGCCGCTCTGATTTGTAAAAAGACGGAGGGAGTTAAACACATCTGCAGTTTTAATCGTGGCCTGAATGAAAGGAACATCATAATCAGCCGGGACAATCGACGGGATTCGTAATCACGTAAAAAGGAATATGTTTTATTCTTATCTCCATGTTTTAAACACTTAAAAGATGTTTTAGTTTCAAATATTTTCAATAGACAAAACACTACGCACGTGTGTGTGTGTGTGTGTGTGTGTGTGTGTGTGTGTTTGAATTTAAAACACTATGCGTTTTAAATCTAAATACGTAGAGTATTTTGATTCTACATAGTTTATTGAAAAAGTTTAAAACTAAAAACATCTTTGAGTGTTTAAAAAATGGAGACAAGAATAAAATATTTTAATATCTTAAAATTAAACATTTCTTTTTTCAGTGTACTAAATAAAATACTCTCAAATATTAAATATAAATAACGAATTGTGGTGAACAATTAATATACAGTATGTAATTAATGCTGATTTTTGAGTGTGAAAATCCCTAGGTGTTCGAAATAAAAAACTAGATGACTATTTCCAAGTTAATTCAAAGACACGAATTTGTCAAATCTTATGTAATATTAGCAAATGTTTTTAATTAATTGAGAAGCGCTATTATGATCACGATATAATACCGGAGAGACCCGTGATTTCACTTCAGTTGTAATTGTATATTGAATACGAGATAAAAAGGGTATATCTAAAAGATTTAATTTGCACAGGCTAACGTAATTCGACTCAAAAGCACACTAGCGGATTCCGTACTTGTTCTCGTTGATGACTGAATGGGAAATACACACGTTAACCGGCTAATTTCAACGTTCGAGCCACGCATACGGCTAATTATGGCCGTTAACCATTTAACTTGATTGATTAATTAGAAAGCACGTTTTTTTTTCTCGGCCATGCGTCACGCTTGGTGAGATTGATCGTCGGTTGCGTATTTTCGACCTCGCACGATTTATTGTGTACGTACGTACGTACGAGCGATTACATTGTTATGTTGAATTTTATTTATAATAAAATTTTGGAAGTCGCACCAATTTCTTCGTGATTCAAAAATCGTCTCTCATGATCTAAAATCTAAACATTGTTAATATTTAATTAATAAAATAGTTTTCCACATATTTACGCCGCGTATATTCATATTTGAATTAAATAAATCTTTGTTTGTACATTTACTTTTACATTAA
>NW_017304876.1:568171-603462 GCF_001594115.1 Trachymyrmex septentrionalis
ATTAAAAGAAAATTAACAAGATCTAAATATGTGCCTTAACGCATTTAACTGAAATGTTTATTTAAGATTATTTAAGAGATCTTTGGCTATACATATATATATATATATATATATATATATATATATATATGTTGTGCGAGGTGTTAATAACGTTATTAACAAAAATCATATAGAATACTTGACTGAATTATATATTTTTACAAAGTTTTGAAAGCTCGACCTGAGTGGACGCGTGTTTGCTTCGATCTGGATGTGACATTATTTTGTATATTTGTGAAACGAGAGTTATCGACTGTATAATCGTATTATTTATATACGGACTTCAAATCTCTGCCTTCATCTTGAAGCGCCTTCATGCAGCATAGCGAAAATGCTGTAGACGCAGATGTCCGGGGAATTAACGCCATTTTTATGTATATTGCATTACTCATATTGATTTCGTTTATGAATATATACATTTTTACATTCCTATATATCGACTTTGACTGACCAAATCAGCTCCGACGACGATGCGATGCAATGCGACGCGACGCGACGCGACGAAGCGGAAGCTATTCAATAACGAAGTTTACAAAGGACGGAGCCCTTCTCATTGATGTCGATTCTCGTTTTCCACGCTATCACATTCGTAGCATGCCGAAATCGCTGACAAGAGAGGAACGTCATAACAGCATTTAGCACGCACGTGCGCAAATAGAACGTATGTATATGAACACGAGACAACGATCGCTGATCAAAGTGAACAATCAGATCAAACAACCCACCGGCATTCTCGTATGTCTGATCATTCCCCTCATGAGAACGGGCTTTTTAAAAATAATGCAACAGAAAACTATTGTCTGACTGATGTCGTGACTGGCGGAGAATATTTATCGTAGCAACCTTTGAACTGCGTCGCGAGTAAAACTGATTTCCTTGACTGGCGTTCGTATTTTTAGTGTAAGTCGGAATTTTCACTTCGCCTGGCAACTGTGATCGAAACTGTGAAAGAAGAAGAAATATATGCGAATTCGGATAAATCTCTTATTTTATCAGAATGATTCGCGTTAGCTGGACAATTTGAACGCGCGAGAAAATTTATTAAATAATCTAGAAGCTGATAAACATACATAGAGGACGTGAGAATATTATATATATAATATAATAGTATATATAGCGGATACGATAGAATTTATTTACATGCCCGCGTTAAATAGTGGAGAAATTGAAAATAAGAAACAGACACGCGTTTATAATCGCAATTAGGTGATTAAATAACAATAACGGAGATACAATACTCGAGGTTTATCGTATACAAAATATTAATAAGTTTATTTTCAAGCTTGACATTCGCAGGGGGGCACAGATCGTCGGGAGGGCGATTACGACCTTTCCCTTTTTTGTAATTCCCTTGCAACTCCATTATAGACTGTGGTTGAAGTCTCGCTACAAATGCTTTGAAGAATTTGATAGAGACCAATTAGAAGAAAGAATTTTACAAACTGATCAATTAAAAAACGCTTCAAAGCATCGCTTGCAGCATCGCTTTGATCGTACCCACGGATACAGGAGTTTAAGGTACACGAAAGAATTTATGCACGATCACATCTCGCCGATGATACTACCATCGGCCGCCACAGTTGCCGTGTTTGCGGTGCAACAGAGAGAGAGAGAGAGAGAGAGAGAGAGAGAGAGAGAGAGAGAGAGAGAGAGAGAGAGAGAGATAGAAATGTATAAGAACGTTAATAAAGTTCCATGATATTTCCTCTGGTGGTCTCGTCTTTGATCTTTCTCTTTGTAAAAAATTCAGATTATCTCACACCGACATAATTAACGCGTATATACATTGTGATACATTGTGTGTGGTTCTGAAAAAGTTGAGCATTATCAATTAGCAAATTCGAGCGCGGATAACATATAGAGTTTATCTAAAAAAACAAACGTAGGAAACAATTCCTCTCTTCACATGTATTATAATAACTTTAGACAATTTGCGAGACATTGCTTTGATACTTGTTAAACTCTATATGTTATCCGCAGTCGAATTTGTTAATTAATAACGATCAATTTTTTTCAGAACCACGCACAATGTATCACAATGTATATGTGAACGAAATCGTATGCGTGCCGACGGGACGATGAACTCAAAAAACAAGTTGTGTTCCTCGCTATTATTCTCATTTGGATGCTTTATTTATGACTAACTACATATATGTTATAAGTCTTCCTTTCGACCGTTTTTATATCATTCTTGCTGTTCGAGTTGTTTATATATATATATATATATTTCATACTTTGAGGAAAAACAAGATTCATGTCATCAATTAAAAAAACCTGTTTGAGCTCCGAAACAGATAATATGTAAATAAAGTTGTAAGGAGTTTTGTGCAAAGAATGAAAGAATGGAAAATATTAAAATAAAATTTAAATGCTTAAGCGTTCTAAATGTTCGTATACGACTGTTATCGTATTAAAATAATTTTCTGTTTCAGAAGTGATTAATTCACTGGACCAAGCAACTAAGTACCATTCAATGGACAGAACGCTGGTTTCTAATACGTATGTATGTAATGTTTAAACAGATGGCATGGATTTGTTGTCATAAGCTTCAGCATCGAGTATCAATCACGTAATGGAACAGCTTCTATTCTGCTCCCTTATGATCTCGGCTGCAACCCTGCTAACGGAATATTAAGCGTGGTAATGTACCTCCGGTGTGCCACGCGACAAACTTTGAACTGAGCTTATTGAATTGGACGTACGGTCGTCCGTCATCCATCAACATAGCTGGCTGATTCAATATTGATGAACAATACCAGGGTTAAACGAACTTCGAAGTAGATTTTAATCCGACTATTTGAAGTTGAAACTGACGGAATAAAATCCGCTCTTTCAAGCTCGTTTTACTCTAGTACTACCGCAGGTTGATACTAAACCTGTCAATACTAAATAAACTGGTTGCGGTGATATATACGAAAATTTATGATAGCAAAAACAATTACGTCTCTTCACAGCTTCTAATTACATTATATATTGCAATTATGATTGTTCCTCGAGAACACAAGCATAACCTTTAAATAATTAACACGTGTGCTGTTCAGAGATGTAAACATAATCGCGAGAAATGGACGAAAAAGACACCGTTTTACCCTATGTATAAGATATTAATGGAAAAGTGTTTGATATGCAAAAGACATGTTAGCATTTATTAGCTTGAACGTTTAAAGAATAAAAGTGTTTAGTTCATTGCTAATGTTTAAATTTAAAAATTGATTTTTTAAAGATAGATTCTTGATTATATATATAATTATATATGATTTACTGGTTTTTGTTTAGCCATGGCCCGTGAGTAAATAAATGATTATCTTTCTGTCATCGTACTTTAGTACGTAAATACACGCTGTTATAAAGCAGGCTTTTGGCAAACAGCGAACAAAGAACAGATGGTTAATCATGTGCGCGCCCCTCGATGCTTCTCCTTTTCGAATATATTCCAATTTTAATTGATCCCTTGGATCAATGTACAGTGTGTGCAAAAAGTATAAAGAAATTCGTATAAAGAAAATTTTTATAAAAGCCTTATTTGTTATAGAAAATAAGCAATTAATTAGGAATTTTATACAATAAATACGTTCTGTTCTAATATAAACAAACGCGACAGTCTATTTTATTCTTTATGAATAAATTTAATTATTCCCAGCAAGAAATAATCGTCAATTGGACATCGAAATTGTTGTCAATTGTTGTCAAAATCATCGCATCGATATCTATTCAACATCAATTTGATTTCATTTCTCGCTAGATGTTTAAAAATAAATTTTTAAAGAATATTTTCCCCTATGAATACCTATTTTTTGCACTTACTGTATCTGTCAGAAAAACCAATGTAGGATGTAACGAGAGGTACAACAGGAACGAATGAAGGGTTGTCTACCAATTAAAACAAGAATTTCAGCGGATATTTCGATTAAAAAGATGAAGCATGAGAATGGGAGGAAACACGCTTGAAACATTTTTTTTAAAATAAAACTAACATAAGTTGAAATAAAAATATGATAAGATAATTTCTTTATCTTATTTATGCCTATGCACTTTTGTTTATGATAAATAGAAACAAATCTGCATTATAAATGCAAAACCATTCATATGTACATATATACATATACTATAAATGATTCTAAGTTTATACCTAATGCAGCTGATTTGCATTAATTTATTCGTCTTTGATAAAATAGAATAAAAACACTGCTAGCGTTATTTAAGCATTAAAAAAAATTGAAGAAGCAATTTAGCTTTTTAAAATTGTAAATAGCACATACGTAAAAATCATATTATTAAAATACTTGTTGCTGAATGTACTATGTGCAGCAAGTAAAAGAAAAAAGGAGTAATGTCGTCTCCTCAGTTTTTCCTTATCATTTAAATAATTAGTACTATTTTTATTCTCTTATGTCAAGACGAGTTTTTTCAAACGCGTTTTTTTTTTTTTTATCAATATCAATGTCACGCGGCAGCCTGCATGTTGACACGTGCGATCTACCGTGTTCTTTTTAAGAATTTAGAACGATATGACGTTATTCGGTGTACAAGTCAAATAAAATAATTTCTAAAATAAGACAAATTTTACAAGATAATCCTTCACAGCAGTTCTCAAATATTCATGTGATTAAACTCCACACAAAATTCTCGGCACGTCGTAAACCTTTATGATATTATCGTAACTTTACGGAAGCACGTACGAGTGTAATAAAAATAAATAAATGTAAATGTAAATGTTCTAGCGCGCGCGGCGCTCATTCAGTGCTAAACATAAATATTATAACTCGCCCATGCGATAAACGCGTCGCGATATTTGTGTTTTAACAGTAATACCAAGCGGTATATTGCGCCAGAAGCGAACGTCGCGTTCTTGGCCGCTAAATAGCGCTAAACAGCCGAAGCTCCACAAACATTCTCGCGGAAGATTTTGGTGTTTATTTCCCGTCTCTTCCCCCCATTGACTCCAATGAAAAGAATCTCACGCGAGATAAGATAAGTCGAATACGTATTTCCGATATTGAAATAGGAACGGTTCGCGCATTTTATCGTTTCATCCCGAGTCGTACGAAGCGGGTCGAAAAACTCGTCGTCTATCGTGAGAATTTTACCGGCTCAACGGAAGCAAACTTTCAGACGCGTGCGGAGATCCGTACCACAGCGGGACGTTCGAGACCCGAATTATCTATGTATTCTATGAAATGGCATTGTAATCTCGTAATCTCGTACGGGATCACGATGTTGCCCGTCGGCAAAGAGCATGCCGAGTGATACACGAGGGAATATTCCTCTCAAGAATCTCTGCACATCGGCGACTAGCATTCGTCCAATCGGCGACCGTCTCTCGCGCTTTTGTGTGCGGAACAACTCTTTTATTCGTCGAATAACGCAGCTGTATCCTCCAGCTATTCTCTGCATATCGTTTGGGACTGTTCGTGATCCGATGAGAAAGAGAAGTATAGGGAACGCGCGTGCGAGAGAGAAAGAAAGAAAGAAAGAGAGAGAAAGAGAGAGAGAGAGAGAGAGAGAGAGAGAGAGAGAGAGAGAGAGAAAGTAAACGTAACGAGAGAGATAACAAGTAGAGATTTGCACGCGATATTACCTGTTACTCGTGGCTGTGTCCAGCATGGTAATTCAATACCGCTTGGATGAATATGGCGGGCGGGGAGATGGCTATCTCAACATCCCCAATTCCCAGGAGAATCTTGACAAGAGGATTCTCGTCGAAAAGCCGAGGAATTACCGGACTGGTTTCCCCTTAAGGGAATACCTTAAGTTCAAGGGATTGAACAAATCAAATATTCACGCGACAAGAGGCGCCAAATGGAGCGAAAACCGGATGACGGGAAACCACATCGCACAGATGCCACAATTCGAGGGGCGCGTAAAGTAGACAATACGGTAGGGTGTTCGAACTGGTAACGAGCTGGGCAAGAGGGGGGGGGGAGGGGAAAGGAGAGGGAATGGGAAGATAGGAAAAGAGGAATTTCTCGTGTTTCTTTTTTTTTTTTTTCTCCGAAACTTTCCGCGGAACTCGCGAGACGCGCTTGTGATCGCGTGCCGCTCCGCGGCGCTTCGGTGGCTTAAGGAAAATGCGAAGCGATAAACGAGCCGATCACGGTGAACTATAACAACGTATCAATGATCGTTGATCTCCGCGGTTTCTTTAGACTCGAATTCGTCGTCTTAGCGTACACGCACACACATTATTTCTCGCCACAAATCGATTCGACTCGCGAACTACAAGTGACTTTCGCGCGACACAGCCACACATAAGCTAAGGCCGCAACATACTGAGGAAACACATGATTCTGGGGCCTAATGTGATAAATGTGGTTACTACGTAGGGGGCACCACTATGTTGTTACCATCGATCGCGTCGATCCCATGATCAAGATCGATCCGTCGATCATGTCGATTTCTCGCTTATTCGATATATAACGCGCGCTGATCGTAAATGTTTTATTTGCACGGAAGCACATATAACGATGATCACATTGATTGTTGAATCTGACAAAAAGAATTTCAAACTACTATTTGTAACGATACTACATGTACACAAACTCGTTCTTCAATTATTTCAAACGCGCGCGTGAGAGACAAGAGAAACCAATTGCTTATTTATAAATCAACCGAGATTGAAGTACATATATTAATATTATATTTACAGTAATTAGATGTAATAGAAAATTCAATAAGAAGCCGGAACAATTGTTCAATCTTATTTTTTTATTTAATCTTGCAATTGCAAAACGCAAGAGCAGATCTAGCAAGAATTACATTTACTACTAATAATTATTAATATTTAATTAATAATCCTTAATATATATGATAGTTTTTGGCACCTTTACCATACACCGTGGATCTTTCGTGCCCTATTAATTTTCATCACATTAACAAGTACGTAAAAATTATTACGTACTTTCTATTCTTACATATACTTTGATATTTTTAAAAAATATTTGTAAAGTTGTATGTATATTTATAAAAGATTGTATATAAATATTATAACCGATTAAAGTCGATAAAATGAGAGAAATGCTCTTTTTCTATGTAAAAATGTAAAACTACCGAAAATATTTTTTTACAGTACATAAACGGGTAAAAACGTTTATTGCATTTAAATTTTAAATAATGCATCGTTGATATTATGTTACAAAAAAAATTACAATAAAATGGAAAAATATTGCTGAATTTTTATTTGAATATTTTGGAATTTTATATATTTATTACATTTTTAAAAATATTATTTATAATAACGTAACCATACGTTTTTTATTTTTAACCATATCATTTTTTATTTTTTTTTAAATTCGTAAAATTTTTGTAATATAAACGAGAATTGTTGAGAATAAAAAAAATTTTTTAGCAAAAGGGATTATACTCTATACACGAGAGTCTTTTGCGCCCTAAGGTGGAATGAAACGGTCTTGTCAGACAATACAAGAACGGGAGCTGGCAACGCACAAAATTTGTTCTCTAGATGTCAAAATTTTTTTTTAGAAAAAACAAAGATTATTATTTAGCCAAATGTTTTTAATATTTTAAGAAAAGAACGCTGAGGATACAAATGATCCAATTGTATGTATTAAAGGATTAATAGAATGTGTAACGTTGAAAACAGATAGAGGGCAAATAAATGACTATTATAAATATTCTAGAATATTTTAGATCATCAAAAATTTTATGGATAATCCCAAAAAATTTTATAACCGGTATGAAGAAGAAATTAACTGGCGTAATTATTAATCATTATTCTTTGCAATACGTTCTTGTATATCACACATAAAGCAGCTCAGTTAGAATTAACCTATGGATCTTATTTATCCCAAGAAAGCTTTCATATCTTAAATCAATTGTGTTGCGGCAACGGTTCTTGTTCCAATTTTATTTTAATTACATTTATATTCGTAAAATAGATGTAGAGATTAATCTTACGTGAGTCAAGTTTGTACGATAAATCTTACTCGATCCGCGAGAAGTAAATTTGGTACGTAAGTAAAATAACGTTAAGCATAATTTTTAGTAATATTTCATGACATTAAATATAAATTTAAGGCCCGTTTCTCTGTTTTCTTAATGTAAATTAACACATCCGATTATATTATCTGCTGTATGGGTCGTAATTCAGACAAATTTGATGACTAGCTCAAATGTTCAATCTGCGTCGCGGTCGGATCAATATATGAATAGACTATAACTTAGGGTTCTTGTATTAAGATAAATTTTCTTATTTTATAAAGGCAACAAATAAATAATCCGTTTTTAAATTTAATATTTTAAATTAGCTACTATTTAACGCGAATAAGGAAGAACCTCATTCATGTTACAGCTTAACAATAATGTCGTTATCTATATACAATTTTCATGAGCATATTTCAGCTGCAAACGCATTAATTCTTCTTATCAACCATTTATGCGCAATTATTTAATATATTTTACATTAACTATCAATTTCTTTATTACTTTGATCATATCGTCAAGATAATTAAATGACACAACTTGCAATATTGAAATGTTGGTACAGGATTGTATATTACATCACCGATGCTTTAGTTGCACAGAATTTCAAAGAAATGTTCTAATATTCTAAATCTAATATTTCGAGAATTACAATCCGCAAAAATCGAACATATATATAGCATACGTATACAAACTATAAGAGAGGAAAAAATTAATCGAAACAAATAATAGGCCTTTAACTTTAACTTCTTTTTTCTTATTTCTTTACTCTTTACACACTAATCTAGATAATAGACTATCGTTTCTCATCTTTTATAATTCTACATTTGTTTATGTCTGTGTCACTATAAATTGCCGGATATTTCAATCTAATTATAAGCGATTTTCTTTTTCATGTTAAACAATAATGTTGAAATTTATATAATTAACAATAATTGCAATTCGAAAATATTTTTTTCTAAAATAAAGAGGAACCGGTGTTTTTTAATCTCATTAGAAAGAAGAATTAATCTCATTCTCATTCAAAGAAGAATTAATCTCAATCTTTCAGGAAGAATTAATCTCATTAGAAAAGTCGTCTCGTAAACACAGTTTAAGCTGAATATTCTGTTTATATTGTGACTTTGAATAAATCGTAATAATTGTAATAATTGTCGATCGACTGTAAAACATGTATTAGAAGCAATACTCGTCTCACTCCTAAAATAGTTTATTGATCGCATTTATGAGAATCGAATCAAGTACTGGATTAAACTAAACATTTTCGCATTCTTTTGTTATCAAGAACAAAAAATTGAAGATATAGGTAAATTTTGTGCAATCAATGTAATGAAACTTTAAACAGAAAACGTAAGAGAGGGAGGGACGTACAAATTTTTGCATTAAAAGTTGTATTACACCTTTGAGAAAAAATATGATTCGATTAGGGATTCATACATATGTAAAGAATGAATTAACTTAGAAATATTTACGTAACATCGGAGAAAGAATAATTTAAAGGATTGTGAACACAAATTTAAAAAATTTATTTATTTATCAGGATGCACATACGTATATTATATTAGGCATTACTTATTGAAATTAAGTTAATTGTTTAAGAAGGAGATACTTTCAAAAAATTTACAAAAAGATTGAAAATCTTTAAAGCTTTTGAATATTCGCGAGTGGAAAATATCACTTAATAGCGAGATATATCACAAATGTGGGTTTTTTATGACGATCGCGGCATTTGACACATTTCATTACACATGCTTGTACGCGGTGCTGCACAGTTATTGAAAATAAAGCCAAAACCCACTTATTTATCTCGGCAGTTATCATTCTTGCGCTTTTCCATATTTCTTTTTCAAAGCAATTCAGGAATTTTCGTGATTTCTGACCTCTGTTCGTCTACGCGTTTCGATACATGCGTAAACAGCGCGTGTGCGAAAAATTATCTCGTTGCTCACAATACTGACTCCTATCACCTTGGACCCCTATTTTTAAAAAATATCGCGAAACGTCGATTCAATGTCGATTTCTGACTGGGTACATAAACAATTTTTTCCCGAGTTGTAGCTCATGAGCTTGCTTTAATTTTCTTTTTGTAATTATTTCACGAGCTTGTGCAACTTGGAAAAACATTTTATATGAACATATTGACGGCCGTCTGGTTCGAAACACTTCTCGGTTTAGTTACCGGGGACTTAGTTATTGGGGATAACAAACATCCAGGAAAAAGAATAAGCTGAATTAACTCGGTTCGGAATACACCCAGTATATGTAATGCATACTATAGTATTTCCCTAGTTTTTCGTATGCGACACTTTTCGAGAATAGGGGTCCTGGAATCAATTGAATCAATAAAGAAAAGTCACAGGCTGTAGCCGTTAAGAGTGTTCAGACTGGAAGCATCAAGCGTCAAGCAGCGAGTAGCAAATCAATATCAGCAAAGCGAGGCTTTGCTATCATATGCACAGGGGCGTAAAAAATATTGCCACGCTGACCGATTTTTCTGTTCGCTGCTTGACGCTTGACGCTTCTAATTTGAATGCATTTTAACACGTTGGCATTTCTTACAATTAGAAGCCCTCAAAAGAGAGGGCATGGTCTTTGTGATTTAAAATTTCATATAATTCTTATAAAACTAATCTTTTTTCTATTTTATTTGATCTTTTTCAATTAATAAAAAATCTTACTTTTAATAACAAAAATTTAACGTTTATGAATTTTAACGTTTATGAAATTGAACACTCGTGTAGCATTTTTATTTAGTCAATGATTTAATCCATATCTTTAACTAAGAGGAGAAGAGCAAAGAGATATAAATAAGATTATCATACCGATTAATCGACGATTTTTCTCAGAGGAGTTCGATCGAATTTTTTTAATTCGATCACACGTAATGGCCTGCCGCTATATTTCCATGCGAGCAAAATATCGAGCTGCATATTTGTATGCTGTTGAGACGTACACTCGTTTACAATCTAATTGTTTGCAAATCCATAATCTGTTGAATGTAATCTTATTTACAAGTAGAAATTAAGCAGCCTAACATTGTTTGCTGCAGTTCCGTCGAGAGTGCGAGACACTTTGCTTTCCGGGCACGTACCATAAGAGTGATTGATAGTCATGGTGTCACGGCTTTAATGACACTATATCGTTACGTCTAGAAGAAGGTTGTCAATGGATGTCCATGTATCACCATGATTGTTCGAAATTAGAAGCAATCCGGATATCAAGATAAAACAAATTAGAAAGTAGAATAATTTATGATTACACATCACACAGCTACATCTCGAGATCACTTATAAAAATAGACATTTAAATATTTTGAATTTATATTTTGTTTTCAATTCATATTTACATACCTTTTGCGGGCGAGTAACGTTAAACACAGAGTCGGACCGACTAAATAAAGTTTATGTAAATTTATCTTTGGCCGCAATTTCCTGACTGCGGGACGATAAATGCGCGATTACATGTGCTTGTAAAACAGCACGGGTAAATAATCAGCTGAGATAATGAAAAACATCGCGTTTCAAAGAAAGTCATTTTCTCGGCACAATAATTTTGCGTAGTCGCTGCGTATCATGGTGAATTTGTTTCCCGATTCGAGAAACAGATTAAGAGAAATGGAGGTCGACCCTATCTGTGTGTGTTCTTTCCCGACGTTAAATTTAATAAATCTCGGGATACGAGAAAAAATAATTGCACTTATGAACGTGATGGAAATATCGATCGATTATATTAGGATTGCATTAATACAAAAATTAGTCGAGTAAGACTCTTCTAACATATTGTCGATTGTCGACATACCGCCTACGACGTAATGAGTCAAGGGCTGCGATCGATGGACGATCACGAGCTTTAAACGTTTGTAATCATCACTTTGTTTTTGTCATTCATTAGACGTAAAATAAGAATAGAAGTATTGAAAAGCGCTGAAAGCGTCTAAATCAACCGCAGCCGAAATGAAACGTTGCGCGTAATGGCGATAGCATACTGGAAACAATCAAATTTGAATTCAAATACACTTTCCTTACTTACTTACGTATAATAGCAGTAATATACTAGAACAGCCAATCAAATTTGAGTCCAAATTCATATTCCTTCTATGTATTCGAACGTTTTATTCCATATAAACTTGCATAACCGCATAAACATATGCGTGAAGAAAATCCAATCGTATTTTATGACAGAAATATTGGATAATTTTCTTTGTGCATATGGGTATGCAAGTTTGTGTGAAGTGGTCCTTACATCTTGTATTTTTACCATGATACCGTCAACGTTGGCCCGAAAGTCTTCAATAACAGACAATACACGACACATATGCTTGTTTAATGTTCTTTTTTGCTGGATTGCTAGTTGGATTAGATTCTTGCCGGTGCTGACAGTGCCAGCATCACAGCAAATACGATGGCAAGATTTTAATGCAGTTGGCAATCCAGCAGGAAAACGAGTATTGTGCGTCGCCGTTTTTAAGTAAGGCCTCGTTTCCACTGAGCGCGCACACGTTGTGTCGTGAAAGAGGGAAAGAGAAAGATTATAGGTGCTTTCCATTTGGTGACACAAATCGACACAAGTAGTTGTTTTATCTTTGTCACTCTCTGAATGTCAAGAAGGATACATTACCCCGACTAAGGCCACTATCACATACGTTCGTTTTTTATCATACGATGAATTTTTCAAGCGTGTTAATTGACGTGTTAATTGGCTGCAAGACAGAGGGGACCTCTCGGACCTCTTTGTCCTACATCGACAGGTTTGAAAAATTGGTCGTACGATAAAAAACGGACGCATGTAATATTGGCCTAAAAGGTTGCAACACTTGTTTTTTTAATGGGTTTTGGAATGTAATTTGCTCACCAAGCGATTGGTTCTTACTTATGGATCCGTAAGTAAAAGCCAATCGGTGAGTAGGCTGTCAAAAATCATAAAAAAAAATCTGTTGCAATCTTTTAGTCGGTGAGCGCATTCAGATCAGTTGTTTTAGTGTGGTTGAGTTGCCACTACGAATGCTTCGAAGCATTTGATTAACTAATCGAAAGAAAGAATTTTACTAATTGACTAATCACAAAATGCTTCGAAGCATTCGAGCGCATACACTTAGGCTATGTTTCAAAACTTCTCCGAGGAAGATTTTATTCTATACGCTATAGAATACGTTACGTGTACTATATATTTTGAGTAAAATTTTCCTCGGAAAGTTTTGGAACGTAGCCTTAATTGATTAACTTGTTACGACGCGACGCGTGACGCGCTCAGTGGAAATGAGGTCTAAAGACGGAAAGTTTCTTATTTCCTATTCTTATTACTTTTAATTGTGTTTCCGACTTAAGAAGCGACTTAAATCCAACTTTTTACGTTCTATAGGGTGCGTTCGTTATGCAGTTACTGTCACAGATGTCATTCGTTTATTCTACCTGTGAACTGCAGCGCAATTTGTCGTTCGTTTACGCAGAGATGTATACTATTTGTGCAGCTATCTCAGAGATCCTTGTTCAGGATGTTCTGCTTGCAGTATTGCTGCTACTGCGTAAACAAACGGCAAACTGCGCTGCAGTCTCGCCCTCGTCTTCGTAGATTGGATATCTTGCATGTTCGTAATATCGCCAACTAATAGCTGGGCTCCTATCCTATGGGATTTTGAAAAGAAACGAATATAAAAGTCTAGGGGAATACTACAATATACATTACGTATACTATAGTATTTTCCTAGAATTTCATACACGGTTCTTTTCAATAATAGAAATCCTGGTTGTATATTATTAAAAGTGAATTTTATTAAAATATTAAGTGAAAAGGGTGAAGAATCTTGTTAAAATCGATCTTAGTAAAAATTAATAAAATAAATATTTGTAAAATATTCATTGCTTTCATATCGATAAAATTTAATATCTTAATAAAAGTATAATCTTTTATATGTTCTAAAAATATTACATTTTAATTATATGTAAAGCCTCGATGGATTTCCGACTAATTACAACCTCTCTCTTTACTTATACTGTAAACAATTCTCAGCTTCAGCGTCCAGTTTTCTAAGTTTGGAAAATATGATCCAATACGATACCGAGCAGTTATTTATGCAGGTATCAATTATGAAACTTTATCTTTAGGATGGAAAGTGAAAAATGAAAATTTTAATTATTGAAGTTAATGGAAAAATTTTTTACTTTTTACTTTTCATTCTATATAAGAAAAAAAGTTTCATGATTGACATCCAGAGGTCCGTTCGGTAAATTTAGATCATGTGACAAGCAGATGCGCTAGCTATGCGACTAGTGATCGTAAACGAATGTACCTGTAGTTTGCATCCTGCAACAGTGTAATCAATTACAATTAAAGTACGTCAAGTTAGTTTTTATTTTAACTATAGAAGTTAATGTCGTGCACTCCTTAACAGAGAGAGAAGTGGGGTGAAAGTCGCTTCGCGTAGAAAGTCGAAATTCATGTGCACAGTTGTAGAAGTGCGCCCTTCGACGGAGGATCGGGAGGGGAACAGATTTCCTAACCTCACTAGTCGTCAACTTTAACGCTAATATCTCGATTCGTGAGAGTAAGTACAACATTTTACTGCCAGATTCTTTCATTTATTTCATTGAAATTGAAGATGAGGGGCATCTTTTAAACAAATACCCTGATTGTACATAATAATGTAGGTATACGCTAGTGAAAATTTTTCTCATAATTTTTATACGAATTGGAACATATTTCAAAAATACTCAGAAATATTCGGAAAGTTTACATCTTTTCTCAAAATTTTTTATACAAGTGAATTCTGAAATATTTTGAAATTTTTTATCCCATAATTTCAAGAAAGTATTTAAATTTTTTAGATTTTTTATAACGTTTTATCAGACATTATACATACAAAAAATCTTTGAAATCTTACGATATTTCAATTAACATATATGAAACATTCTGAGGAAAGATGTAGATTTTCTGAGAATTGTTCCAATTCGTATAAAAAAATGTGAGAAAATTATAAAATTATATAGAGATTCTGAAAAATTATGAAAAATTCTGAGAAAAATTTTCACCAGAGTATGTTGGAAAAATTTTGAAAAAAATTATTTAATATGATTTATTTAAGTACGCATTAAACTAAATTAAAAAAAAATTTTTTTAACGTAGTTCCAATAAAATCAGGTCTGAAGTGGTTAACATAATTTGGCCCGATGAGATATCGCGTCGTACGACGTTTGTCTGCGACAGCTCTTAGGGTGTTATTTCATTTGTGCGTTTTTGTCGTACGACAAACATATGCAGAACAGAGAGATCTTGGGATAGCCAATTAACAGACTTGAAAAATTTGTCGTGCGACAAAAACGCACAAATAAAATATCACCCTAAGAGCTGTCGCAGACAAAATTTCTGGTAATAGTAACCTGAACTAGTGAAACGTGAACTTAAGTCGATAAGTCAATCAGGATACTACTTTAGATCTATACTTATTTCAACCGGTTGAAATTTGTATTGCGGATAAGTTTATTTTTATTTTTATCAGATTACGTAGATAAAAAAAAATATCCTGATTGGCTCATCGGCTTAAGTTTACTCCTTGCGTTTACTATTACGGAATTTTATTTGCGATGGCCTTAAAGTCTTATTGTGTAAAGATTAGAATTTGATCAATCAGGTGATCGTGTATTTTGAAATGTGATGAAAATTATAAAACACACAGAGTAAATGTGCCATGATATTGCCAACGTTCGTGTTGTTTAACGTTCGACATCGCAATCGACAAACCTGGGCAATTGAGACAGATTTACAGCGAATGGTGAGTTAATTAATGTTTTATGGCTAAAGACAATATTCTTCCTTGATGTCACGACATTAGCTATTATTTTATGAAAGGCTTTAAATCTGAAAGAAGATATATGTGACAATAGTCCAACAAATTTAATTAATTGTGGATAATAGACAAGAAAATGATGTTTGGGCTTAAATGAAGTAATGAAGTTTCATGTACATTATATGATGCTCTTGGAATTAAATTTTTAAGATAGTTAATCTCTTGTAAACTTATTTCCTTCTTATAAATTAAATGGACAATATTATACAGTAATAAATAGAATTCCCATACTTCGTCACTAGATTCAATTAAATCATCTACAATTAATGTAAAATAAGTGACAAAAGCATGCATTTTGGCAGAGGACATTATTATCATTCCTTTTTTAAGGTGATTAATATTTATTATTGGAATTGAATTACCAACACTATTGTAATAATCAAAGTATTTTATTCGATTGCTCAAAGTATTTATATCAAAATATCGTTTAATTTTCAAATAATTTAAAATCAAATAATTTAAAATTTGAGCTATTTCATATCTACATATTATATTTTCTCTATCAAATCGTGCATTACATCACAAGTTACGTTTATCATATTATGATTACAAGGAAGAATATTCTACACACAATCTTCTTTTATTCCGCAAGATTTATTAAGATGAAATCACACGATGTTCAATTTTTTGAATGATGAACATGCACGCATGTATGTACACATGCATGCACACATACTTGTTGCTATGCTTTCTTTGATACATATAGTCTGACGTTTAATAAATAACTATGAAATTAGCAATTCTTTTGATTGGTACATGCAAGAAAAAAGCGCGTACGTTGTTTTTATAGTTTCGAGAACATTCGGAAATAAGCAAGTCCCGGAAAATGTTTGTTTGATTTGCTTAAGAAGACGTTGACTTTTTATTGGATTATTGTATTATTGTGATTAATGTAAATATTTGTAAGTCGAGATTGTTTCTTATGTGATTGGTAGGTTATTTAATTACGAAAAAGCTAGTATAAATGAAAATAATAATGTGAGAAAATAATTTCACGAGTTTAATTTTAAACATTAATCTTTCGATAAACGGGGACATTTTTTTAAATCTTACAACTTTTTTTTAAGTAAGATTTGTTATATAACTTACAATTCATTATTCCACAAAAATATTATTGAAGTATTATTAAAATATTATTGTATTTTTTGTTTTAAAAATGACACTGACTATAATATTTATCTTAAATTCATCTGAATTTGTTTTGCATGATTACTTGTTAAGGAAAAAGGTTCTGCTGACAACTATAGCAAAATCAATATCTGACCAAGTTCAAGATACGTCATTAAATCTGGATATTTATATTTTACTGCTAGTTGAAGACTCCTGCAGCACTGGCGTATCGTTTTGGACTACCGCAGACAAAAATTTCTGTAATAACAGTAAGCCGAATTTAAGCCGATGAGCCAATCAGATACTGGTTTAGAGCTACGTTAATCTGACGGAAATAAAAATAGCAGTAAACTTATTCTTAAGACAAATTTCAACTGATTGAAAATTTGCTTATGGATAAGTTTACTGCTATTTCTATTTCTGTGAGATTACGTAGATCTAAGTAGTATCCTGATTGGGCTTAAGGTTCACGTCTAAGATTATTATAAAAATTTTATCTGCATGCTGCGTTGTCCAGGTGCACCCAAATGATAATTATAAACGCAGCCCAGTAGTCCTTCACCCCACTGGCTTGCTGTGGCGGTTCCGAGCGTGCCAATCGTACTTGCCCGATTGGCTTCCGCAAGGGATGACTCCGCCCTCTTTACTCTCGCCACTTCTCTTTCTAATGACAAAAACGAGATGTATACCTGATACTTATACAGAGAGGTAGAAGATATTGTATGGAGGGAATAGAATTTACAGATTTCTCATTTCCTTTAATCATTGAATATTTAGATATTTTTTTATTTCAAAGGTCCTATCATTATATTCTTATATTTGAACTTTCGTTAATAAAAAGGTGCATTTTCCACCTCGTTTATTAACTTATTCGTATAACTTTTTGCAAAACATCGGTCAACGTGGTATTTATATTTAAAATATTATTGGATTAAACCTGAAGTTACATTTAAAATATTATATTTAAAATATTGGATTAACACCGAAAGCATATTACAATTTACATTGAATTTATTAACAATATAAAATGAAAATTGTCCAGTCAGCGGAAAGCGCCAGTTTGTCAAGGCGATTCTCTCCGTTTTTAATATTTTTTGTGAATCAATATATTTTCCAGTTCAAGCAAACTGTGTAGAATTTCTTAAACTTTTATAAATCGCAACATTTTTCAAAACATATTCGCGATCTAGTAAATATTTAATCTTTAATCTAGCTTTAATCTTTCGCCGGCAGATGTACAGTCTCGCGAGACCCGCGAGTTAGAATTATTTACTTTTTTGTGAAGAAAATAAATTAATGGATATTTGTTTTTATGATAAATATGTATTATTTTTTTCTCTTCTACATATTGGAAATAATTTATTACATTATAATAAAAAAACTGCTTTTCAAACGTAACTTTTGGGAATAATATTGTAATATTTTTCGTCTTTTCATAAGTGAATTATTAGAAGCTGAAGGAATCGCTATTAATACTGACGAGGGACTAAAACAAATTTATTTTATAGCACCATTTCTGCTGGGTGATAATTTAGATATTAATTCTTTAACAAGTTTTCAAGAAAGTTTTTTCTTGTAACCATAAACAACATAATATCGGAACTCAAAATAGCTCAAAATATTCGTCGAAATTTTTAATTGGCTAGGTAGTTCATTACTTGCAAACGTGGCTAAAATTCCATATTATTGTCAATGACCTATTAAATGATTTGATGATTGATAAATTTTTAAATAATAAAAAAACAAATTGATATATTTTAAGATTTATAAGATTTATTTTAAGTTTTGTGAACTAATTTGATTGGTAATCTATAATTTTATTCGTAAGCAGTACAATCGTACTGTATTGCCTGCAGAAAATCGTTCTATTTATGACCTCTTGAATTTTATTTAGAATTTACCACGCCAAATTATGTTTGATATGTTTCTTTTTTTTAACGCGAGCGTGTTGATTCGGACTCTTGTTCATCTTTTTTTTTGTTATTGGTAATCGATTCTCAGGTTTTATAGCCAGATGAGACTCATGTTTAAGAACGCATGCAAAGAATTTGGCAACAATGTTCAGCAGCATCGTTCTCAAGGAGGCAAATATACCATTTGAAAATTACGGCGCCGCTTGCAACCTGTACAAACAAACGGCTATTACGTGCCGTTATACGATAATCATGCTTGATGTCAAATATTATATGATTTCGCTGCGTGAATCCGGGCTGTTTAAATTGTTCGGTTTGATTGAATGATGGCTACCGCTTTAAGTTGGCCGACAACTGCTTCAACGTAAATAAGACAGTACCCCATTCTGTATACCTACTATAAGAGTCGCCTCGTTATATAGGGTGTCCACTTGCTCATGGTGAATCTTATGTTTTTATTATCTGTTTGTATACGTGTGTATACGATGTGTATTCCCGGTAAAAAATTTGTCATGCATGAATATACATATATAAATATGTATAAACGTGTATAAATATACATAAACATGTATAAATATTCATAAACATACATAATTTCATAGGAAATATGTTCTACGTATGTTTATACATATTTGTACATACTTATGCATGAAAACTTTTACCGGAAAATTTATATGTTAATTGCACTTCGTGTGGGACGGAATTGTAATAGGAGAGGGAATTCTTAGAGAGTACATTTGTAGAGACTATATTCATTTTGGGTAAAAATATATTAGGAAATTTGTATCACTTTGTATGTTTAGTCCTAGTACGCCATTGTTATTTTAGGTTGTCCTCCCGGGTACATCAGCGTCTGTGAAACTTTACAACTTTATCACGTTATATCTCTGGACTAAATATATATTTTTTTTTTTGCTTAAAACGTGTGAAATTTATAGAAGTCGGACAAAGCCTCAAAGTCAGACAAAGACATATATAAATATGAATTAGATAAATAACATTTTATTTTCAATTAATTACAATGCTTCAAAGAAATTGTATTGGAAAAATTCGCAAAAAATAACTATTGTACTTTGGATAAAAATTCTCAAATTTTTAAATTTAATGTTCAAACAAAAACCCGTAGAATTTTTTAAGTTGATTTTTTGGACTAATAAAAAATAGTACGATATCTAGTTGGTGATGAGATACTACAAACATTGTGTTTTCAGACTTTCTAATATCTGATCGGTGTTCCTTTATACGAGTGTTCAGCTTTCTTTTGGTTTGCCCGACAGATGAAGACTCGCAATTAAGGCAATTAATTAATTTTGTACACGACATTCGTATGATCTTTTTTTTTATCTTTGCCAGTCTTAATAAACGAGTTTAAATTATTTATAGGTTTTTGGGCAATTTTGAAATTGAATTTTTTTGTTATGGTTTTGAATTTTTCAGAGATGTTTTTTAGATAAGGAACAGCAAAGAATTTTTCTTTTTCAATATTAGAGTTAGAGATGATATTTTTATCATCTTTAATATTATAATTTTTTGTTTAAGTGATTTGATCTTATTGTTGATGATGGAGAATCAAAATTCTAGAGAATATTCATTATTGAATAATGAATTAATTAGAAGCTTAATATTTTTTTCGTGGAATCTTGAATGGGGTAAAAATACAATTCTGTCGAGTTGTCCAATGACCCCTTTTTTATGTTTCATGGGGTGATTAACATAAAACTTTAAATAACGACTTGAATTTGTCGGTTTTTTATACATATAAAAAATAATTCCTCTATCTTCGGTTGATAGTATTACATTTATTAACTAATTCCTCTTGTCGCTATATTCAACAGTGAGCTTTATTCTTTCATGGTATGAATTAAATCTATCAAGAATTCGTTCGATTTCTTTAGTAAGATCTACTAGAATAATATCATTTAGATCTGTGATAAAATGGAATGAAAATGGTAACGAACATATAGCATGACAATGCATTGATTATTCTTTTATTATATTCATTTTCTTTCACGAGGCAAACGTTTTGTTTCAACAAGAATCACCATCGCTATTAAAATGTCAATGTGTTGCACGAAAAAGAAAATAGCGCATGGCCCCTACAAGATAACACGTCGAGATACATGTTTGTGTAAACGATGCATATGGCAGGAATTGGAAACGAAGTGGTTGCGTTTCGATGGCAGAGAACAGCGCTCGGCACGATTTGCATTTCTCGGTCGATTTTCGGTTTGGCTTCGCCTCCCCTCATATCTACGAACGTTATACGCTTCTAAGCGTCAAGCGGCATTTAGACTGCGTGCGTCGAGCGGCATGGCATTTGAATTATGTGCGGGGATGATGAGATGAGAAGAGTAGCGGAAGGCAAAGCCAAGTCAAAAATCATCGAGAAGTGCAAATCGTGCCGAGTCCTGGCATAGAAATATTTTTTTGAGGCAAATAGTCTAAAATTACATAAACTTTTTTAGCGCCTTTTTTTGGGCTATCATTTTTCGAGCCACTATACTGTTTTATTTGATGCGTCGCATTTATTGTTTAAATATTGACTGCGGTGACCAGTTGTGTAAGCGGACAAAGGAATAAAAGCATAGAAATGTGTAAGCTGTGTGCATAATATCATGCTGACTCGCGCCAGTCGAGTTTAATTAATTTCCTCAATAATAATAACGCAATGGATCTTTCTGCGTTATCACCGCCGTTCTATCACGCATTGTTCACGTGTGATGGGTTACGTCTGAAGCCATTGCACTTACGTGTGACGTCTGCACAAACTAAGTCGTGTATTGTTAATGTATACACAGTGACGATGAATTTCGAACGGATAAAAAGGTACACTTTTTTTCATTTTCTGTGTATATTTATCATACAAAGTTTATAAAAATAATTAAACCATAAAAATAATTATTTTAAAATGCAAAGCGAGAGAGAGAGAGAGAGAGAGAGAGAGAGAGAGAGAGAGATAGATAAAGCGTTTATTTCTATTCTAAGACTTGCCCTCTAGAAACATACAAATTGATAGGTATAAATATATGACATATGAAGAAAGAACTCATTAATTACAAGAGAATAATAACAAAAATGAAAGAAAGTAATAATAAAAATTAATAAAATACAAATAACAAAAATAGTAACAAAAGATGATTAATTATAGAAATCTGACTGACTCGTGCAAACAGCCAAACAGGACATTACAAAAGGAAGATTAGGAAGCGGTACAGCGGTTCGCTGTCGCAGATGATAATAGAGATTGATTTAAAAGAGAACGGAGATTCCCTAACTCAGATAGGGAGCGAATTCTATAGGAAGGATTACCTAGGTTGACAAAATTTAGGGGGGATCTTGTGCTTTGAACTTGGAAAGATGTTTCTGTAGAATTTTAATGCGCTGAAAACGACGACGTTGTCTGTTTTTTTTCTATTACTCTACATTTTTTAAATCGCAAAAACAGTTTTTTCCCGGCTAGACAAAAAATGATATCAAGGTCTGTTTCGCGACATTTAACTTAGAAATGTTCCAACAATAGTAAACATATTTTTTTGATGGTTATAAAAACGTTTTGTGCAAACCGCAAACAAAAAACTTTGGAAAAATCGTAATAAGAGTATGTGTAAGAGATGCGAGAAGCAGAGAGAGGGAGAGGGAGAGGGAGGGAGGGAAGGAGGGAGGGAAGAGAGAGAGAGAGAGAGAGAGAGAGAGAGAGAGAGCGCGGAATAAAAAATAGAATATAAAAATAAGTTATCATTTTATGTTTGTGAATTGTGCAAATTATAGTTAGTAATACAGAAATTAAAAGCAAGTATATATGCGATATTTTGAAAATCAAGGAATAATTAAAATTGGGCTCTTGAGATAAAAATTAAACAATAAATGAAAACACAGGCAATTAAGAGCCTAAATTCGCACTAATTGGAGCGATTATATCAACGTATTTCGCAGTACTACATATGTATAACATATAATACCCAATGTTTCGACTTAATTTAAGCCATCTTCAGCAGTCTAGTATACTAAATCCTCTTGATGAATAATTCCAAACATCTTAGTACACTCGTATAATACAACCTCCTTAATACAATTTAAATAGTCGCAAATCGAGTGAAGGTGGCTTGAATTAAGTCGAAACGTCCGGTATTATATGTTATATGTATTACTGAGAAATATATATTGATATAATCGCTTCAATTAGTGCGAATTTAAGCTTTTAATTGCCCATGCTTTCATTTATTGTTTAAGTTTTAAAAACTATTTCTGCAACCATAAAATATAGTGATATATCTCTTTATTTTTTATGAATATACATTTTAATTTAACATTTTCTTGATGTTTTCTAAACGTTCTGAAGAGAAGTATAAAATAAAAGAAAAAGAAAGACATTGCATATATAAATCTTTTCTTGAAATGAACATTTATTAAATAGTATCTTTTATTGAAAAATTAGCGGAAAAACATTTAAAAATAATATTTTTTTTTTCTCGATTACTAACGATTTGTTGATTCTTTTTGTATAACGTTAGAAAAATTAATGTTTTTTAATTAATATCTGTTTTTACTTATAATGTTTGGCAGTTATATAAAATTGTCAAAGACAAAGATACTTATATTAGAGTAACATTGACTAGATATTTAGAACCACGAGCCTTTTAATAATTGTACCAACGTAGAGAATATATTGTCGTTATGCATTGGAAAAGCAATACACACACACACACACACACACTCTCTCTCTCTCTCACACACACACACACACACACACACACACACACACACACACACACACACACACACACACACACACATCATTGTTCTGTTTTAACTAAATACATTGATATCTATGTATAATGTTTGTACGTATAGTGCGCTTTGGTACATCGTATACTGTAAGCGAGAAATCTGTAATATATTAAAGTGTATCAATTGGCACTAAATTATGATAGACAAATTATGGATTATGTTGTTTTTTTATGTGTCCGGTGTATGTTTTTGATTGTCAAGAGTTAATTCTACAGATATATTCCTATACATGAAGCATATGATATTAAAATTCTTGATAAATTTTGTTATTATATTTAATATTGTTTGTGGTGATTTTAAATCTCTGAATCCAAGCAACCACCTGGATAATAGATTAGTGGTGTCGTCACATCGATTTTTTCATACGACTTTACCGCTCTCTTTTGAACGTTCAGCTGTGCTATGCTATGCTTAGGGCTGTTAGGTACCGATCTACAAGTAAGTTGGAGTATCCCGGGTGTATTGAATCGAAAACTTTTGGTTTCGGGACGTACAAGACCCTTGTTACTGTAGATCAGATTGGCTCGAAGCAGCGATACGTTCTTGATGTTCGACGACAATTCGTGTTTTATCAGTTCTGGTTGGGTTTCCTGATCGTAGAGCTTCTTGACACAGGGACACGAATTGCTGGAGGATTGCCAGTTTTCCATACAGGATGATTGTAACATGCATGAAATCTTCGTTTTGCATGAGCTGTTGTCAGCTATCGATTCTGATTGACTCACCCTGGAACCTTTTTGATCAAGCTGATCTGAACTAGTAAATCGCAAGCGTTTCGGAGAATCGCTGGAACATCTCATGAAAGTTGATCTGACGAGAGATTTGTTCTTTAGAGAACTTCGAGGAACTAGAGCATTTGCTACGTTGATTTTTTTATCGCTTTGTTTGCTTGCTCTTTCCTTGCTACGCTTGCTACGTAATAACGGATCTTCTCCGATTAACCAATACGTTAAACGTTCACCTTTCCCTTTCATGGAAATCACCCCTCGTTCGATAAGATTAAATCCTCCTAGCTGATCTAACAGCTGTTTCGTCTCACAGCTACACTGAATTTTAAGCGCTACAAAAACGCAGATCAGATTTGTGGGTATTAAGAATTATATGTTTTTTTTAATAATCTGTATATTATTTAGACAAGAATAAAACATTGAAGCTTTTATATACAGCGTGTTTCAAAATTTGCGCCCGCGAAGTACAAGACGTGATACTTTATGCTAAAAGAAACAATTTTTTCCTTTTGCAAAATTGCATCTGACAAGTAGTTTTTGCAGGAGAGCAGGTTGAAGTTAACAAATAAGCGCAAAAATTATTTATCGGGCACAATTTTGTTAAAGGAAAAAGTTGTTTGTTTTAGCATAAAGTATCATGTCTTATACTTCGCGGGCGTGAATTTTGAACCACCTTTATATGTAAGGTTTTGCAATTTTAATTATTTGTAACATGTTTATATATTTACATTTATTTCATTTAATTAAATGTACGATGAAAAATATTTTTTAATACTCACGTAATCCTGTGGATTCCATACGACTAGCAGTGTTCACTGTATCACCGAATAAACAGTACCGTGGCATTTTCAATCCAACAACGCCAGCACATACTGGACCTATCATAAAAAATTATTATTATTAATTGCTATTAGACATTCTATTCGCTTTAAAACATACCGGAATGTATTCCTATGCGAAGTTGTAGTTTATCAAACGGTCTGTGACGAATAGTAAACTGTTTAATGGCATTTAAAAGACACAATGACATGCTCGCTATTTCACTAGCATGCTGAATATCATTTCTTATCGGTAAACCGCTCACCTAGGAGAC
The DNA here is from genome assembly GCF_001594115.1 of Trachymyrmex septentrionalis. NCBI lineage: Eukaryota > Metazoa > Arthropoda > Insecta > Hymenoptera > Formicidae > Trachymyrmex > Trachymyrmex septentrionalis. Next base: position 593,621 of record NW_017304876.1, read on the forward strand.
AAAATTCGACTGAGACATTAAATGGCAGAGTTATTCGATAGTTTTTTTAATACACACACACAATTTTCTTGATCACTACAAAGTTATATTTTAAATAATTACCATAAGCAATTTTGCTTTCGTAATACTTACCACCATATAAGCATCCCCGATGGTCTCGACCTTATAAACATCATAGTTTTCTATCGTCGAGTCGAAGCATGTGTATAAATCATTGAGAAAGTCAACAATCTGCAAGATAAAAGTGGAATATGTAGCTATATATTTTATATATGCGAATATACATAGAATATATATATATATATAGTTATATATATGTATAAATATATATATAAATATATATTCTCAATAGGAAAAATGAACGAGGTTACAGCAATCAATAATACGTTTATAATTATATATATATATATATAAATTACTTCTAACGGCGTGCTTTCCGCAGACATGGACGTAAAACCAACTATGTCGCTGAAATAAATGGTAACGCAGTCGAAACTTTCAGCCTCTACTTTATGTCCCATTTTTAGTTGTTCGGCTACGTAACGCGGTAACATTTCGTGTAGTAATGCGTCTGTTTTCTTTTTTTCTTCAGTTAATTGATCCGTCCGTTCGTCAACAAGTACTTCAAGATTATTTGCATATTTTTCCATCATTGCCATCATATTGTCGAAGATATTCGCTTTCCTGAAAGGAAAACATAAGCGAACGCGATTAAGTGAAAAATAGATTTACATAATAGATTCTTGGAAATATTGCTTTCCATGATACGGATTAATTATACATATACATATACGTGTATACATGCTGGGCTCACAACCTGATGAGGTTTCCGTGATCGAAGGAACTGAAGTGATAAAAGAAGCAGGATATGATAAAAAGAATATCGTTTATTGTAGTATACAGTACTTGTTATAAAGATTGATAAAGAATGAAAAGAATGTGGTGTGTCCGCTATGAACCGCGCGTAGAAGTAAAGGAGGGCAGTTTACTTGTGCCTCAAGTTATCGACACTCGCTTGGTTATGCCAAGAACATCGGTAGTGCGTGTCGTTATAAGTAACCGTAGAACGGTATTACTAACAATATATTGGATTAATAAAATATTATTTTGTGTATACATCGTGATATTAACAAATATATAATATTATAAAGAAAACTCACATGCCCTTTCGTAGCGGTCTCAACTTGTATCTTATCATTTTAAAATCTGGACGGTGCTCCGGATTTTCTGACCAACACTCGAGTAAACATTTACGAACGAAATCGAACGTATTATCCAATTGATCCAATGATGGTCTATCATTATTTTGTGAGAAAAAAATAACATTTCTTCAAATGTTTTAATAAAAATTATAAAGTTATATAATTTTTACAGTTATATTTACAGTAGCTTACCTAAACGGTGATATTTCATAATCTGGTTTTTCTACTCTTTTTAATATTTCATTTGCTGATAAATCAGTGATACCGAATGGTCCATGTCGTCCTTGTAATTCGTATAAAACTATGGCGAATGAATATACATCCCCTCTTTGCAAATCACGAACATTTAGCTCCCGGAGAGAATTACAGCGTAATAATTCAGGTGCTTTGTATAGCAACCCTAAACCCATGAAAAAGAATTAAATATAGGGGAGATTTGCGAAATCTGTATCGATTGCTTAAGCCTGAAAGCTGCGTTCTATCCAAGCTTATAGAGCTGTCAAACTGTAAGCTTGAATAAGATGCTTGTACGGTATTATTGCTTTTGTTACTTTTTTCGGTAATAATTGTTTTTCTACTTCAAATATTAATCAATGACGGATTAAGCATTTTGCTGTCCGTAGGCATCAACATTCCCCAGGTGGCTTTATTAATTTATGAATTTGATAAAAGGAAAAGAGATAAAAAAATGATTTATATGCATTAGCTAATAAAAATATTTAATAATCCTTAATAAGTAATATAAATATAATACATTTTTAACTGTATATTTAAAATATCGTTTCTGATAATTTATCAATGATAAAATATATTCGGTGTAACTCGTGCAAAAACATTAGATTAACGAATTAAAAATTTATCTCAACTGTATGAAAATTTTCTGTCTTGAAAAATTTGCCGCCCCCTCAAATTTGCTACCTTAGGCAAGTGCTCTGTCTATGTGCTAATCTGTCACTGATATTAATGTAAAGAATTTAAAAGATTTATTAGATAAGTTTGGTATAAAAAATGTAAAAAAATTGCTATATAAAGATTAGAAATTATTTGAGTGGTACCCATATTCAACACAACATTCCTCTATATAAACTTTTTTCGTAATTATTATAGCGGATATTGAATCGATTTCTTTCATTTTGTATAATTCTCAATTCACAAATTAAAAAAGATTATGAAAGAAGAAGAATTTAGTAACAGTTAAAATTATAAAAATTCGAAAGTTCAATTATCGAATCGGATGTAAAAATTTCTTTCAGCTTACCATGATTTGTTTTTATGACGTTAGAGTCGCATTCCTCATTTCGTTTAAATTCATTCAGGCCAAAATCCGTTAATTTTACGACCCATCGTGAGTCCACAAGACAATTGGAAGGACTTAGTGATCCGTGATACTTAATTACCGATTCGTGCAGATAGATCATACCCTAGACGATTAGACAGAATGGCTACCGTCCAATCAAACAATTAACACAGTTGTTAAAGATACATAATTTGTACGTTTTGAATTTAAGTCATCTTGAATCTTAAAGTATAATAAAAAGTAATCTTACATTCTTCACTGCGCATAGAAGCGATCCTGGATTTTCAAGTTAAATACAAGCAGTCGGTTTATAAGCCGAGTAAACTATAAACTGTAATCCCTTTTATATGCTCATTTTTATCAATATAGATTGACTTTAATCTCAGTTCAACTTATTCTTTTATTCAACTTATTATTTTTTTTCTAAAGATTAGAAAAACGTGAAGAGTAAGTTGAACTGTGATTAAAGTTAATCTGTCTATATTGATGGAAACGGGTATTAGAATGTTATAATAGTTGTATATTCGGTTTATGAACCGGTTAACTGACACTTATTTAACTTGAAGATATTGGATCGTTTTTGTCACATGCGATGGAGAATATAAAATTATTTTTTAATATATTATTGGCTGAAGTTTTTATCGCTTATTTATATGTAAGTATTCCTATCGCTATTCTTGTCGCTGTTACTTAGCATGTATCTAGACCATCTAATCCCGAATCTACGATAGGTGTTTTAAGCCTTAAGTTGTAAGAAATTGACCAATTACAGTCGAATTTGAGAAGAATAATCGATTATGATTCGTTCATTTCTTATGGCTTAAGGCTTAAAACTCTATTGTAGATCCGGGATAAGGCTTTACTCCCAAGTCTGTTCCGTACTATGATTCGAGCTCATCACATTACCGATCACCGAGAAAAGACCTTTTTTAATGACGTGTTTGTTTAGGTGCTCTGAATTTTTAACACTTTTGTCATTTTCTCAATAAAGTTTTAGTTCTCATTATACATTTGTGCATATTTATTTCGGTGTGACTAATGTGTTGTGTCATTGTGTGTTTTCCGTGCGAATGTGAAACGAACATGCGTGAACGTATAAACATTTTGGATTGATAACGGACGGTCTGAATCACATATAGTACGGGAGAAACTTCGACACAATACTGACTTTGATGGTAACAATGCCTTAAAATTGCTGAAGATGGCTTGTAATTGAGCCGAAATGTTCAAATTATGTACCTTTATATAAAACTGTGTTGGTTATTTTATTTTGAGCACACTAAGAACTGCGCTCGATTTTTATAAGCCTTTCTTTTCAATTATTTTTGAATGTAATGTAACATAAAAAGAAAAAAAACCAATTTTGAAACTTGTCTACATTTTCTCTAGTCATAAACTTTTTTTTTCATGTTACATTGCATTCAACAGTCTGATGCTGGAAAAAATCATCTCTTAAAATGAACATAGTATATTTTATTAAGGTAGTACACTCGCGAATTGAAAACAGTAAGAATTTCTTTAAATCGAAACCATACTTGTACTAGGAGACACGCTTATGCAATTACAATGAGAATTGACCACTTCAATACTGAGATATAAGCAATTAAAAATTGTACGTTTTATACGTTTCGCCTATGTAAAGTTCATGAAAATCGCATTTATTTTTTATTTTATTGTCTACACTAACAGTGATATATTAATAAAAAAACGAGCATACGATGAGAGAAAAATATTGTGAAAAAATGTTATAATTTTTTACGGTTTAGTTTGGAAAATAGGACTGTGAAAAGAATACAATTTTTAATTTTATTTGAAGAGACGATGTTTATGAAGACGATTGGAGGGGGCCAATGAGTGTCTGATGGTTATACTTTTCGCATATCATCGCATATGTCGCGTATAATATACATGTTGACTGGAGACATAGTCAAAATGTACCGACAAATGATTAAACCAAATGATTAGCCATATCAGCGCACCCTATGGAAAACAAACCCACAATCAGTTTGTAATTGCATTCTGCTTGAATAGAGTTACTTACGGGATTGCTTTAGCACGGTTTTTAGCTATACTATCTCTACAACAATTGGCCTATGACTTTGAAGGAATACACCCCCGTTCTGCTATTATTATAGCTCAGAACTTTTATGTCGACATGATTACAGGAGAATCATCGGCCAGAATTTCTTAAAACGAAAATTCAAGTCACCGACATTCTAAAAATTGTTTTTAATTATTATAAAATTTTATTTCAACGTGTCACTTAATCAAGAGGGATGGTAATTGTAAATTAAACACGTTTGCCATCTAATTAGTCCATTAGAATTGGTCAATCACATATATTGTTGACAAATACGATTGGTCAATTTCACTCGTCGATTAAAGTTAATCGGAGTTGGTCGAAGTGGTTCTGAATGGGAGTATCATCACCGAGTCCATGATGGGACTTTTGGATGATATTATCGTGAGTGTACTATCTTAATTAAACAAACTTTAAGGAGAAGAAAATTTTATGAAAATAAAATTTTAAATAAAACTTACTCTGATAATGTCGCCGATAAGAGATGAAATGACCATATTATCGAGATTTAAATCCTGATTCTCCAGTATGTCCTGAAAAACATTGCGTTATTGACGGAAATTTAATCAATAAATATATACAAAATACTAATTGCATCAATTAAAAAAATTACTGACTTTGAGACTACCACGTGCACAATATTCGACGATGACGCATATGTTAGGTGGTTCGATACAAGCACCAATAAAGGAATTCAAGTTGTCGTGTCTAATGTCGCGCATCTGAAAATATATTCTTTTAATAGCAAATAAGTTCTTACTGTAATTGCTTAAATTTCAAATTAAATTAAAATTTTTGACTTTACAAACGTTACCATTTTTAGTTCTCTTTTCATCTTTTCCGTAATCTCAATCGATTTTTTTCTGATTTTTTTAATAGCGAAAATTTGTCCTTTATACAGTCCGATTTGTGTATAAATCGTTGAATATCGAAAATCCGCATCTGGATTAGAACTTAGCGATACTTGACTAGTTCGCTTTTCTGTGTACTCCTTGATCTGAATGTCTTTGTAGTTAACTTTCCAAAGCAAACTATCTATCTCTTGCTCGTATTTCCAATTTTTATAAAAAATTAAGATAATCACTGTAATAATGAACAACAATGCGCCAAGGATGCCTCCTATAATTTTGCCAGTATGAGCTGTAAACAAACGTTTACAATTCGTATTATTAAGAGCTGTTATATAATTTACTGTTTCAAGTATCGTATTAATTATTTATTAAAAACATTGTATAACATTAGCATATTATTTTAAAACTACAATATTTTTATAATTTTTATATAAAATGTATTATAATAATAGAAAATATTTATATCATTCTTCACGATAAAAATACAGCATATATTTATAAATTATTAATAATATTTATAAATAATAATATAATTACTAATAATAATAATAAATTATTATTATTATTAAGCTATTAATACAATAAAATAGAATCTTCCTCTACAACACGAATTGCAGCAATAGTGCGCAATATTGAAATTTAAATATTATATTGAAAATATCGCAACAATATTGCGAAATAACTTTAATACTTATAGAAAATATTGCTGCAATATTATTATTCAAAAAGTAAATACGCGGTTTCGTCACGAAATAGACGCGCTTCTCGTAACAGGAAAATGTCAAGGAATTCTATAAGCAGGCGTATGTAAAATGGTTTGGTGAATCTCCTGGAGATTTCCAATCTTTTTTGGGTGTGCTTTCTAAACCCCCGAACGTTTTTTGATCATAATTTTATCGTATGTATGTTGGGATGTGCTAAGCAATAATATGTTAGCAATTAATAAAACTGGATTAATTATTGAAATATTATCTAATGTTATAGCAATATATCTGCAATATTTCTTTAAATACAGCAGTATTGGAGAATATTGCGACAATATTTGATTTTTGCGGACATATAGGAATGTAGCTACAATGTTACAATCTTTCAAATAGATAGTGATATTATTGCAATATTGCTATAATATATTGATTATCCGAATCTTAATTATCCGCCGCTCTCCCATCATTCAATATTGCCTTTTTATTATACTCACAGTTACATTTTTCGCCATGGTATCCACAATGAGGCTCTGCAATCGGTGGTCCATTTCCGAGCCATTGTATTTTTTTATTTAACTGAAGCTTCTAAACATTTTATTATTGGGAGTTGAACAAGAAGATAATTGGAAATAATTTATAATAGATATAATGAAGTGTTATTTATGTTAGATAATTCCATATGAAAAAAGATCGATGACATACATGTTTTTTCTTGTTTTCAAATTTTTTGCAAATTAAAAATAAGTTATTTCTTAAAAATTCATAAATTAATTAATAAAGTAAAATATATTTTACATTATATTAAATTATGGTAATTATCTTATGTATTTGATAATATTAAACTTTTGTGGCAACATAATTAGTTAATATAAAATTAATATAATAAATATTTTTTTCGTTTTAAACAAAGGTAAAATGTTGCGATAACGATTTGTAATTTGCTTACTGGTAAATTTGTGCCTTGCTCCTTTCCAATGAAATACCCAATTGGATAAAGACCGTAGCCTTTCACAGGTTGATTGTCCAATGCAATTAATGTGTAATTACCTTCGGCGTCTCCATTTTCATCCATGTATACCATGTATCTATAGAAGATTGTGTAAATTACGCTCGGTTTAAATTTTATTCTATCAATTAGATAGGATAGCATTACATTACAAGTTGATCCTAATATTTATTTGTAATTGTGTTATTAAAAAAATTTAGTGTTAGCGATATGACTTTAATTATAAAATATATTAAGATGTTATTAATAATACTAATTTGTTTAATATTTATTATAAATTTTCTTTGCACACAAATGCGATTTTCGTTTAAAACTGATTCTACATTAGTTGCATCGCAGCATCACAAGCATTACAGTTCAATTAACATCAAGTTAATTCAACTTTGATTGGACCGCAACGCTTGCGATACGTTTGCGACGCTATAATAAAAGGAATAATAAGTATTTTTTTATTTGATACGTATGTACCGCGTGTTGTATCAATATATTGATTAATATGTCGGATTGCTTTCTCTGGTAAGCATTAGATTTACAAAATGTATCAATTTTATAAATGTAACCGATTGATCACGCGCGCCTGCTAGAGAAGGCAGCTCGACATTCTGACTATTAATATGTTGATGCAATACGTGATACACACACAAAAAATCAGGCATGTACAAAATAGTTTCAAATCCTCATAACAAAAGTTCAATGTAAAAGACTGTTGCATGAATGATTGAAACGTCTCTCGGAATGATGATGAACGATTGAAAACATTTCTCGGGATAATTGCTTTCATAATGCACAGAATATTCGTTTTATTCATATTTAATCGGATGAATCTTTTTTCCTGATGCAGTCTCACCTGAAGGGGGGATGCATAAAAATAAAGCCTTAAACACCGAATCACAAATCTTCTTAGCGCGGCGATCGCGAATGATAAATAATTTAGCTTCTTTAATGACCTCTTTACGGCACGTACAGTAATTATTTTATCAAAAATACATTACATGGGTACGCGTGAAAGCTTCCTTCCTTCCCCCCCCCTCTCTCTCTCTCTCTATCATTCTCAATCGTTTATTTTTGGCGAGAAACTACCGCAGGTGATGTTCTTTCCTCGTGAGGTATTTGATTTGCATGTCATATATAAAAAAAATGTTACGGTGTACGACAAAACGATTGTTCTCACACCTTTATTTCTCATGTACATACCCCATTGCACTTTGATAATGGACGCCATGTAACGTTGACACCATTTCTCGTCCATTCCGCGGGTTTCGATTTTCATCAAGTGCACGCAGCAGCGATTTCTCATACAGATGTACCGCATCGTAAAGATATGCTGTCTCCGGCACTATCTACATGTTATACGTTATAACATAAAATAACGTTACAACATAAATTATGCTTTGTGATTTCAGTAGAAAGGCCTATTAATTACGTTTTATACTAATTGTATGCAATTAAAACGCGGAGCGCGCACTTAATTACCCATAATCATTCACATACCAACGTGTTGTATTTTAAAATTATAAATATCAATCTATTCAACATGCAACGGATATTTGCAAGCATTTACAAAATTATCACAATCGTTCGCTCTATTATTATCATTTCTTTTTGCTGAAGATAACTCGTCAATATAATCCAAGTTCATATAATCCAAGTCACGGTATCTACCTTATTGATATTCATAATTTCAAAGTACATCACGTTGGTATGTGAATGATTATGGGTAAATAAACGCGCGCTCCGAGTTTTAATTGCGCTATAACATATACGATTAGTATAAAACGTTATAATGTTAATTTTTTAAATTTTTGTAGTGAAAACGAATAACTTTTTTTGTTAATGAGTCGCTCTTGGAAAATTCCAAAAAGACAATTTAAAATAAAAACATTTTTTACATTACAATATTCTGTATTATTGGCAATACAATGTATTCTGCTAATTATAAGAAGGAAAATTTGCAAAACAAGATAAATGATTGAATCATCTTTCTAAAATATATTCAGGGATATGTCTTTCCAAAATTTTTATCATCCTTGATAGTCACCTGAACTATTCCTCCAACGTTTGCTGATGGGTTCGTAAAATTGAATGGTGGCTTTTGTCTGTATTTGTTAACCAGTCGAGTGAAATTCATATAATTGATTGGGGCGGAGGCAACAATGCTGAAATAACTTCGATATGCTCGTATTATTGAAAAATCTATGTTTTTTTGTAATAACCCTTTCAGATATTTATTTGGATGCTTCTCATCGTAAAACTCAATGTCAATACCAACGACAAAATATTCGCCTACAATATGAAATAATATTATTTAAATAAGGTGAATGATCTCGCGCGTGCGAGAGTGAAAAATAGTTATAAAATTAATAAAGTATAAGTTGAAAAATAAAATTATACAAAAAATTATATATATAATATAGGAAATTTTATATATACAGGATGTTTATAAATTATTTTGTATAAAAAAAATTAATAATTGTTTGTTATTATTTATTTATTAATTTTTTAGTTAGATTTTCAAAATTTATTTTCTAGAAATTAATTATGAAAAATTCACGACGGAGTAACGTTAAAAATAATTAATTCAATTTTCCACATTCAGTGCTCCAATTCATGCTGCATTGTCTTAACGCAGCGAATATATGTGTATACGAGTATCATGCGTCATTTTCATATCAAGATATCGATTATGTGTACATATATATATA
>NW_017304876.1:603562-605415 GCF_001594115.1 Trachymyrmex septentrionalis
ATTTACTTGGATTATCCCGATAAAAAAAAAATATATTAGATTCCACAATATTTGTGATGCATTATTTAGCTAATGACAGTTACTTTTCACAGTATATATACCTGATTATTCTACAGCAAATTTATACCTTTTTCCAAGAGATTCATTTTGTCCAGAGCCATCAAGAGACCGATGTGTTCATAATAATGTCCAAGTATCAAGTAAACTAAAACATTTACAATCGCGCGATAATTAGAATTCCTTTTTCCGGTTTTTAGTCTGTCGTGTTCGCTTTTTTCAATCATTTGCTAAACCGGTAACGTTTAAATGTTTATTTTTAGAATTCAGTTTTTTAATTTAATATGCGTGACTAATGAATGAATGGCATGCAGTATCTATTCACAAGTCTGAGACACTTGTCCTTGTAGTATGCAGGGACCCGGATCGAATCGAAATCGGAATCAAAAACCGTTTCGGAACATTTTTTTTTTAGTGAACCGAAGCTGAAACCGTACCCAAATTTTATAATACCGAATAGTTTATAATACCGAAACCGTAACTGAACTGATAAAATTTTATGGTTTTTTTCGGTACTTTTTCGATTCTTTTTTCAGTTCTTAATTTTTAATCTTTATCCATTCTTAATCTTTCTGCCCGTTTCTTCGTTCAAATCACCAATATTCAATCCAGTATTATCATCGCCGACTCTCTTAATAACCAGAACGTAAATATTTCCAACACCTCATACGATATAAGAAATCTGGCGGGATCGCGAGACATATTTAATGTAAACTTTTTTTAAGATACTACCATTTCTTTTATTTAGATCTTCCTCACCAACAGAATTTATTCTAAGTCATGAAATTCAAGAATACATATGTGGACTTTATGTAATAAGTGAGAAGAATCAAATAAGTTGTAAGAAAGGACTGAGAGAAATATGCCTAAAATAATTAAGTTAATTTTTATTCAGAGTCACGTGGTCAATTGACGCCTCTTTTCGATTAGGCTCTCTAAATTGAACGGATAAACACGTTCTTTCTCTCTCTCTCTCTCTCTCCCCTCCCCTTCTCTCTTCTCTCCCTCCCTTTCTCTCTTCTCCCCCTCCCCTTCTTTCTTCTTAATAAAACAAATTTAAATAAATAAAATAAAGCAAATAAATGGAACCGAAAAAAAAAACCGTTAAAAACTGTAATTTTTACGCATTTCTTTACTGGTAAAACAAAACTGAAACTGAAACTGGAACATTTATTTGATATTTTATTAAACCGTAACCGGAACCGAATCGAAAAAGCCTTTCGGTCCGGGTCCCTGGTATGCGGGTTATTTTACATGCAAGTTTCGTATTGCGACATAAATCAAGGTATCGAAATGCGGGTAGTCTATTTTGAATCGCGCAATTTTATTGGTAAAAGATACACGTTTTTCGTAGAATTGAACTTTTAAATAAAAAACGAAAAGCGCATGAAAGGAGATTAATATTAAAAATCTAACCTATACATTTCAAAAAGAATTGTCAGTGATGAAAATGCGTTACGAGTTAGTAAAATTACGATTTTATTTTGATAAATGTGATAGTAATATAGAAATTGTGTGTGTGTTGTTTGGAAATAAACATTCTTATTACTTACTTCGCGTACCTCGATACGTTTGTCTAACGAGTTCGTGGAAAGGATTTTTCATGTGGGTTACATGGTAAGGTTCGTTCCACGAACGACAATAATTTACAGCAATTCCAGCTGCTTCGAAAGACATTAGAATTGTAGTCGCAACCGTAGACATCTTATTGAACTCGAACATTGTTGAATTCATGTATAAAAATGTTACCTGTGGTAAATAAAATGTATCCAAATATATATATATATATATATATA
>NW_017304876.1:605515-637818 GCF_001594115.1 Trachymyrmex septentrionalis
TTGAAGCGAAAGATAAATTTTTTTATAAACATGGTATTGAAATGTATCACCCTAAAAGGTGATTATGTTGATGAATAAAAAAAAATTTTGCAAAAAAAATGTTGTTTTCATTGTTAGTCTCGGGACTTATTGATCCATGTGTTATATACATACTATATATATCAGAGAGCGATATCAAAGCGATTTTTAATTTAATTTTACATTAATATTATTAGAAACATGCGCTTATCAAAGTGAACTACGGAGTATTACCCACTTTGGTCCAATTGAAAGCCATCAGTACTGAAACCACGGATTTTGCAATTTGAGTATCTGGTGGCCTTGTTCTCGCAAACGTTGGAAATTCCTTTTTATTCGACGTTTCGTTATGCGTGCAAAACTAGAAAATATGATACTTGTCAGTGAAAGCTTTCATACATCTAAGTTTTATAATTCCAATTATATACATGTTATCAATGCAAGTGAAGTACTAAAATTAATAATATAAAAAATGATTATACATATGATATCATTAAAATGTTAAATGCAGCCGCCATTCTGGCTTCGTGGATGCAAGTTTCTTGAGGACCGACATATGCAGAAACGTTTTTTTTCCACAAATCCGCTGTCATTAAAATGCTCATTTCTTCATTACCATAAGTTTCGGCAACGAGAAAATCCAACTTATGCCCGCGTCTATTAAGTTCCCCGGCGTTTACCTGCATTTTAAGCAATACTATTTTCAAAAAGAACATTAAAAATAGAGAGATTAAAAGGAGTACTAAAAAATAGTTAACTTTATTCAATGCTTGTAAAAATATTCTGTAGTAATTAGTTCTGTCGTAATTGGAAGCAAAAATCATCTTGAATCATTTCTCGAAAAATCTTTTTGAATTATTTCTCGACATTTTCTTCCCTAATTTCAAAGAACTCTTTTGAAGCATCTAATATGTTTTAATTAACTGATGATAACAATGTAAGATTCAACAAGAATAAACCGGAAGTGTTATTTGGCGGTGGCCGTAAGTTATTCTAATTTCGTGTAATTGACATTTAATTAGATAAGTCGTATTTCTGTGTAATTGAATTAAATTGCTAAATTTAATTATCCATTTCCGCAGTTCTAATCGCAGTTGTTCGTATTTAAGACATTAGGATGAGTGAGAGAACGCCGAACGATCGATTATTCACCTCCTCCACGGCGAGAGTGATAGCGCCGGATATCCGAAAGCCGGGACGTTGATATTCAAGGTCATTATCACGTCGTTTCGATCCGGTGATGTATCCCAAAGTAAACGTTTCGGCATCCACTCCTTTATCAATGAGCAAAACGTGGATCACCATCAAAAACAGATACATCCTTTCCACATTTGTCAATAGCGTGCCCAACTGTATGAAGCCTTTATGTGAAAAATATTATTAATGTATCACACCAGTTTTTACATACAAGGAAACATCGTGAACTCGAAATCTTCGACTTGAATGAACTTTTGTAGATATGTAGAATAATTTGATACATGAATAATATAGTATGCGTTAGTCGAGCTACTTAAAGATATGATTTTTGAACTTAAAAGCAAAGACGCAATCTTTTCGCATTTTTTAATTAAAAAAATAAAAAGAATTTTACTGCTATGTCACTTTGCAGTCCCTAGCTTATATTTAAACATTTGATTCTAAACATTATTTGTCTCTATCTTTTGTTTAATTCAAGAATTATATTGGAAAAAAGGAAAGCTTGTTTTGCTTTTAATGTCCATTCTCATCGAATTGATGTCACGTCGATATTGAAACGATAATGTCGATATTAATTCGACGTTTAATTGATGGTCATTTCTTGCTGAGTAATTTCTTGCTTAGCAATTTTTTATTATTCTATTCATAAAAAATAGAACAGACTATATATTTCTTAAAATTATTGTACCAAAAAAATGTGCAATATAATAAAATATAATATCTTAAAAATAAGAAAATTAAAAATTATATGGACTCATAAAAAATATTCGTATAGTTGAGAAATTTAGCTTCTAAAATCACAGAATACATGAAGCTCGTTCATGTTTGAATTATTAATAAACAATATTGTATGCAGGTCATTGTTTCGTAACATGATATAATGGACTTTGTAGTATTATAAACAAGATCAAATACGATTGTGTTTATCTTTCGCCATTTATCGGTATAAGCATGAGTTTGAAGGTAGGTGCCTGTGGCACTATACGGATAATGGATAAAACCAGTAAGCTCCGCAGGATCGCAATAAACCTCAGCAATCTCCTGTGGTGTATCTAACTTTTTTTTGTCGATATTTTCTTTTGTCCGAGAATGCGAATTTTCTTTCGTTGCGATATCATTCATACATGCGAGATATTAATTTTGCAAGAACAAAGTCGTTCACTTTTACTAACATAATTATTCTTCTTTTATATTTTACAATATTTTAAGTTGCAATAAATCAAACTAATAAAATCTTTCGTCCCAGAAAAAATATTGCAGACAATAACTTTTACAAATTTGACGTGTATATTTCTTAGCTATAATAAGTTAAGGTATAATATTGCATTGACTAATTTCTGACACGTAATCGTTTTTTAACGGTAAGGAAAAGTCGTAACAAGCGAAGTACTCCGAAGTTTAGTGTCAGTCACAGAGATTCATAAACGTTCTCGAAAAAATTATATCCCGCTTTCGGCGGCGTGACACGTGACAATATCACAGTATGTGTGAGCATTGGAATTCAGCTTCAGAAGGACCGTCGACGTCAACGCGGTTACAATATCTACTGCAAGATTCTCACCAGCTTCTCGGAAGCGTACACGTCGGCCATGCGTTCTTCGACTCATTATATTAATAGCGATCTATTTTAATAAAACGCTAAAACCGGGTCGTTGAACAAAACGAGACTGATCACGAGGTAGTTCCTCTGAGGTGTATTGCGTAACTACGTCAAGGCCACGCATTACAAGAAAGATGGTCGAAAGATCCGCGAAAATCGTATTGTATATTATAGTTGCGTTGCATAAAAGAAGCAAGCCTGTATCCTGTTATGCCGATTAATCGATAATTCTTTGGCGAGATTCGCTTCTAGTTCTGCCGCATGAATTCTGTATGACACGATTGTGAATTACTACGGTCATGATCGCGCGGCCGTGTATATACGACTTTTTACAGCAAATTGCACTTCGCCGATTCGTCAGTTTCGATGTTCCCTGTCGGCGAACCGGGATCCAGCTAAAAAGTTCATATAACAAAACGTGAGCAAACGTCACGCGAGGTGGAAGATAATTCGAGGGAAGAGTGCATGTCGCAACGCGAAGCATTGCACATGATCGTGCGTTTGTCCAAAGGCAGCGAATCAATTAACCCCGACGTGACTGACCGTTCGTTTCTTAAATTGCCCGTTGCATCGCTTTCACTATTCACAAGTGTATTCGAGAGTTGTAAATTTCCTTGCACATGAAAGAAAGAATATAACTGTCTGTTTATCTGATGGGTCACTTATTACGTTTAATGAAAGATTATTAGCATTGATAAATAATTAATAAATTTAGGAATGCAATTGCATATTATTAATGTAGTGTATATATAAAACATTCTACATGTTATAATATTATAAAATAGTGATAATGCTATTAGTGATGATGCTATTACAAAATAATGATAAAAACATGATGATAGAAACATTTATTAAGTAAATTATACTATACATTTCTTCTTGAAGATTATTTTTACACCTTTCGATATATAATTGTGCAAATCTTTTAATTGCTTCTTGCTTCTTGAATCCCTACTATACTGATGTATATATTATATCTGGATAAATTTTCTTTAATGCCTTTTACAGAAGAACGTTTCTTGAGGTTTTAAAGTATATATTTTGTGACCTCGATTGCTTACATTCTCGAGTGACAAACTGCGAATCTGTCATCGTTTAATCTCAAGACCTGTCGACTTTTGACAGTCAATTCTGGTTCCCGCGTCAAAACGTAGCGTGATCAACTCACATACCCGATTGGAATGCAATTGGGGAATTAACAAGCCGCTGTTGAATTAATGTGGTTAACGGAACGTAGGTACAACTTTTTTGATAAAGCTATGTACTTGAAGGTGGTTTACCCATCAGTTTTAGTTGTGCTGCAATCAAACAATTTTTAAATTACAACTAATATTTTTAAGTTAAATAATTATACTTTATTTTTGTTTGGGATAAAAGATAGTTTACTGTGTTTATTAATTTATTATATCTTACTGTAGATAATCTATCTCGGTAATTTTTGGAATCCAAATTAATTAAACAATATTAAGAAACTTTACTTTAATTATAAATTAATTAAATTATATTATACACTTTAAATATGTCTATTTTGTATATTTATTTTTAATATTCTGGAAAGAAAATAAAAATAAAATTAGGTATATAGAACCGACTAATTAAAAATTATTTAATACACAAATAAAAAACTTTATCTTGATCAGAGTAAACTTTAATGAAGTTAGTTTAATAAGTAAAAGAGTTTTAGAAATATGCGAGAAGTTCAATAAATGAAATAAATAATGTTTCTAATAGTCGGCTTTTACGTGGTTTTCTCTGATGGACAGCAAACTCTCGTTGAAATAAAATGAATTTTTTTGTGATTTATTTGATTACGTGGAATTAAATCTTCTCACAGTCACGATCAATTGATTATATGCAAACAAAAGTTTAAATAACACTCGCTTAAAACATTAATAACGCTTTAGTAAATATTCAATCATTAGTCACTAAATAAAATATATCAGGAATGTGCATTTAAAATGTCAAACATGTTGCAGTAAAATGTAATTCCTTAATATTGGGTGACTATTCTATCTGTTGGTTTGCGTTAAATTTTAGCTATCAATCGTGCGCTGTATATATGTTAGATACTCTTCATACATTACATATATTGGAATTAATTGTTTCAATAAAACATATTTAATAATTTTGTCATTCCGCTTTCATGTGCGTTCGATTAATGAAATACGTATCTCGATGGTCGAAATCTATTTATAAATTATTGAAATGTGTTTTATTATATTGTAATGCATAAATTATTATCTTTCTATTTATTAGATTAATGAAGCATTGCATGAGCACAAGATACAAGTGTGAAATATAATTACATAAATATATTTTATTATGAACATTTATAATTATACAAATGAAGCAATTATTTTTTAAAGAGAGCGACAAAGTGAATCTGCTCCTACTAACTGTGTGTGTCTATCATATCTATCATATCTATTATATTCTACTATATATATCTATTATATATATCTACTTTACCAAAGTAAAGTATGTTTGTTAAAGTATGTTGTAAAATCTATTTTGATCTACAGTTATTTACATTCTCAATAGTGTGAAATAAACTATACATATGTCGATGGAAGCTAGTGCGTATATTTACACATCGAGTCATAAGCGCCGACAGGACAGAGAAACGTGCCCGGAGGGTGACTTTGCGACGAGAGAATTTTAAAATGGATTTTATTGCGAAACCGGAGTACGCAACGATATGTCAGTAATCGCGCTTGGAGTCATTTTAACAGCGAACTCGACATCGTGCGTTGACAAACTCATGACGCTGATCACGGTTGACAAATCTGGTTCGCAAGGATTTATATCACTCCAGAGAAATAGAGAGAGAGAGAAATAGAGAAACAGAGAGAGAGAGAGAGAGAGAGAGAGAGAGAGAGGGGGGGGGTGGAAGACAACCGTAGGCACATTTCTCACATGATTCGTTTATTTTACACTGTTGTCATTCGTCATTTACATGATTTACGTGATTGCAAATTTTTCCCGTTGGCGGTTGGCCAAAAAAAAACGAATTTTTCTTTTATAGTGGTAAAAATATGTAACAATGTACAATTTGTGTCAAAATTAGTTTCATCAATAGTAACATTTGAGAAATTGATAGGAGCAAATGTCATTAATAAGGATATTTAGATAGTTTAATATTGTTTGTGTGTTAGATCGAGGAAATAAATTACTGTATATATCAAAATTATTCCTCATAATTATTTTTTATAGCTAATAATTATAATAAAACATTATTTTAATTGCGTAAGATAAACTTACGTATATTCTTTATCTTTCTCTCTGGTAGATATTATAATAGAAGATTTACTATTTTTATATTTCAATATACAATTTCTTTGTTTTTTTTTAGATGAATTTTATAAGCACATATTTTCGCAATAAATTATTATTATTCCGTATTATTATCGTTTTAATATAACATTGTTATATCATTTATAATATTTTAATATTAAAGAATAATTTTGTTATCCCCTGCCGAATGTAATTGATAAACGGTTTTATCGCATATGATCAAATCTATTGATTCGGGACATTCTTTATGCCACTTCTGAGCGAATCTTTAAAATTCTTTATTAGCATAAGATTGATCGGTTTGTAACATTGAATTCGATTAAATTTATCATCTATATATTAATATTTTCATTATATTTTTCTATTTATCTTTTTTTATCAGTACGAAAAAAATTGAGAAAGGTGTATCGAGAGAGGTCATAAAAAAATAATATTAAAAGGCTGCAAAGAGTATTTATTATGCCACTGAACAATTGTCGGTCCCATTCATCTTGTTGATTCGGCGATACAGAGTTAATCTTCGTGCATCCACAAGTGATCTGCACACTACATAATTTGAGATTGCCCTGTATATGGCTAATGAGCCGCTCATTAGAGTAAAAACGAGCTGTTAAGTGATCAAAAAGGTGCGCGAAGAAGACAGTGGATGAAATATTGAGGCTGGCGATTTTTTACTGGCAAAATACTGTAATTTCTTTCGCAGTAAATAAAAGTTCTTTTTTTATAATAGTACAAAATAATAATTGTGTAATTATGAAATATTATTTATATAAAAAGATTTATTTTTTTCATATTATTTGCATCAACTCTTAAATATTTATTACAAGAGAGTAAGATGTGTAAGATATTTTTTTTAATATTAGTTATTTAATATTAGCTTTAGTTTTGCAAATCTGATAAATGTGCAAATTTAATAATAATTATTAATTGAGATTAAACTAATAATACTTAATTGAGAGCAAATTGTTAAGATTTACAAAAATTAAATTAAAGATCAAATTAAATTAAGAATTTATTAATAAAAGAAGCTGAGAAGGCTTAATTGATATTTTATTTATAATATCGATGTTAGTTTTAAATGTGAATATGTAATTTCAGTCATTAACAAATATGTAATAATAAATATTAATGTCTAATAAATATAATAGTTATATGAGCAAATGTTTAATTTTAAATAATTTCTATTTGAAGAAATTAATTAAGGATTCAAATAACTTAATAAAGTAAATCTAAAACAGTAGGTACATATAACAAGTGCGATATTCAAATCGGGCATTTCCGTTTGGCCTAAATAAATTTCTTGTGATTATACTTTGTCCTAGAATTGCAAATAAACATTCTTCCTGTTTCTGAATTTATCAGTAACGTTTTTTTTTTTTTCGGATAAATACAAGTTTGCTTACTCTTATTTTACGTAACTTGATAAATAATTTTTATTTTTCAAAATACATATATTTAACAAGACAAGATATATATTTAACAAGTAAATATATATTTAATATATATTTAGGAAAGAAATTGTTTAAATACATGCTTGCACGTACATCTTGCGAATTGGCTTTTATGCTTTTTTATCGAATTTAATTTTTTAAGAAAGTTTTATCTTAATAACAAATATTTTTCATTCGAAGTGCTGTGCAAACAAATATCTTTTTTTATACATATTATGGTTTTGAATGCAAGACTTCTATTTAGTATTATCATTAATTAGAAAAAATCATTAAAAACTGCTTTCAAAAATTGGAATGGGCTACTATAAGATTACTGTATAATAAAAATAATATAGGAGGAAAAGTAATCTAACGTGGCATGTTTTTATCATTAACTTTTTCATGGATCGAGTACCTTAGATATCCTTTATTATGTTATAATTCATCATTGACTTTATACATATTATATATATATATAAGCAATTTCTCTATATATAGAATGCATGTGAAATGCATTGTTAACAATACTGTATTTAGCTTTCTGAAAGAAAAGTTATTTTTCTATCACGTGCGATTGTTAATAATCGGCAATAATTATTTCTTGGACAGTCGATTATTATTTCGTCGTTTCGACATAATGGATATGTTAATTACTGTTTTATAATAAAACGCAAATTATTTATTAATTGTGAAATGAAAAACATACGTGCGCAAAAAAGAAAAACATAAAAAAACATGGATTATGCGACGTTAGGCATTGCATCACGACACTGATTTGTATTTGAAACGTGCAACGCATGTTTAATATATTTTTGCACGATAAAAATTTACTTTGTGCGGGAAATATGTAAGATGTAAAGAGAAACTTACATGACCCTACTTGTTGCGTGTATCAGATCTTATTACATTGCAGGGAGGAATCTAATAGATCTCATTGAAAAGTACGAGATATTTCTTTCCTCTTGAATACTTTTTGTCATATTCCTTCAGATTGGAGATGTAAAATTAACGGAATAAAATTCGCGCAGACATCATCGCTTCAGCAGATGAGCGAAAGAAAAGCAAAAAAGGTTCTTTATTAGGATAGTCTTGCATGATGCCGATTGTCATACGAAACGAATTATGACTCTCTCGACAGCGGTGATGCGTGACTCACCGCGAGCATGATTATTGGCTTTCAAAAAAGGTGCTCTCGAATCTGTGTCACATAGAATGTTACATAGAGGATTTTAGGCACGCCTCTACATGTTGCGTCACATGATGTACGTTCTCCGTGTCTGTGTCTTCAATCTCAACTCGGTGTTCAGATTTTCTAATCAGCTTTCGCCGATCTATCCGGCCGAATAGCAGCGATAAATTAACGTAGGTATTGTTAGCGATCTCGTAGATCACCGCGGAAATAATTCGTGCAAACAATGCGCAACTATGCTAGTCGCAAATATGCAAAGGACTCGTTATATTCAGAAACGCGCATATTTTGTCTATAATAAGATTTACGTCGCATAATGGTCATATCGAATAGATGTATAAAATAGTGTTGTGATTTTATGAAATGTGATTGATAACGCAACAGTAAATGATAAAGATTGACTTAGACATAATCGCGAGTATCGTGTTCATACTGCAATCATGTATTCGTGCCGTCAATGACACTTGTCCATACATGTCTGTATGCTAATTGTGTATAAAATCACGAGATGAATTAATTGATACAAAGGATACATAGAGATAGAAAGAAAATACATAGTTGCTTTTCAAGAAAATTTTTTTTCGCAATTTGTATCATTGTTAAAAATAGTTATATATTTTTTTATATTAATTGATTTATCAAGAAGAGCTATTATAAGTTTATAATTTATCGAATACATCTTTAAACTAAAACGATCAACATATAATTATTCTGACGATAATAAAATTTCTTGTAAAACATAAAATAATTTTTAGCTTCTCTAAAAACTTATTTTTAATGAATAAAAAATAGCTATATGTATAAAAATAATTCCAATAATTAAAAAAAATTAAATTTGCGTGAAGGTAATTAACATTCGGAAAATATTTAATATATTCCACGCTTATGGACGCTTGTTTATTTTTGCAAATTCATGAGTAATTGGATCATGTTACACGACTCATCTCTCGCGCTCATCTCTAATTTGTTTTTGATGATCAAATAAAGTACTCGTTTTTGAGTTAATATGAATGCTCCGCCGGCATTGAGACGTACACTTCATGAGAATTCATCGCATTTCTTATGCGCGCTAACACGATACATCAATCCGATGATAGATTTGAAACGTTGATGGATAAATTAACGAATTTGAATGTACTCTTCTCGTATCTAAATAATATTTGCGAATCTGATATCTGTTTATAGAAGAGAATTCTCGTCACGCATATTAAAAGCAAACTATGCTAGTCTATCTGACATGCAAAAGACAAAGAGAGAGAAATTCGTATCTCAATAAAATAAAAAAGGAGAAAATTATATTTGTTACAAAAAGTCTTAATAAGTAGATTATTTTATTACATGTAAACTTACGCTTCCGAGAAGTGTAGAAAATTTTTATCTTATTTTATCTTGTTTTAAACATTCTAATATTATATATACTGTCTGTTTTCCGCAGGTGAAAACGAAGAATCACAGTAATTTATCGAAATTTAGCTTTCTGTTAGGCACGTATCACTCCTCTTCAAGAATCATTCACGAGACGTTCACATATTTTACACTAGTTTAATTTCGTACGTCGCGTGATCTCTGATCTCTTTCTTAGCATCGTTCGCTAGACCGTATCTATTTCTTGCGTATTATCGATAATTCTCGCGTTTGAACTATATATATTTTATTTTAGCTATATTTATTTTAGCGTTTTTGGACAGATCATAAAACGTATTCCTAGCTTTTCCATGGAAATAGATAAACGTGAACAAAGTCACAATTTACTTCGTTCACTGCCAGTGAAATCGATAGATCCGTTCCGCTCTAACATATTTTCGAAAGATCAAAGATATTAATCAGTGACATAATTGATAATTCAGGGTAAAAATTAAAAATATAAAAATGTAAAAATGTAAAAATAAAAAATAGAAAAAATAAATTTTATTTATATGAGTGAAAGAAATCTTATATAAGTGAAAGAATATTTATATAAAAGAAAGAAATACGATCGATTCGGAAACTTGGTACCTGAGATCGTAGGTCTGTTCTCGCTTGCACTTTTTGCATTCAGCATCTTCGTATTCTTTATTTTTAACACCCAAATATATATCTATTTTATTTTAAGTTCAAAAATTTTTGAAGACTAAGCAACGCGAGCAGACCTCGTGTTAGCCGCTGAGAATAACAATCAACAGTGATCACTGACGCGCGTCGTCAGACTGAATCCTTTCGCGTTTCGCACTGCTTGTACATTGTCGACCTATTGCGGTCGCTGCTACCATCACCGTCCCATTCACACTAATTCACACTCTTTTAACGTTCCGAAATCCTTTCCAGGGCGCATGAGTGCGATCTACGGGCGGTCTAAGAAAGAAACCCCATGAGATTACACTGTTCTGTTTTAGCTCGTAACACACGACTTCTTATTCTATAGCAAAGGAGCATACGCTCGCATGCGAATGATGATGACGTCGAGTAAGACGATGATCCGCGATAACTTACCTTCTAGCTATGCAGCAGGTACATCGTGCCGATGTATTCTGCAATAAAACCCCAGGTAGCACAAACTTAATCATTTTAATGTCAATAGTTAATAATTTTGAATTATTAACGTCATATGATCTATTTGAGATGTAATAAGGATGTTTCTTTTTTACCAATAATTTATTTACGACGTATTTATTGACGTCAGATAAGTGACTAATCAACGACGTATTGGTAATGTTATTAATAACATTATTCATTAATGTCGTTAATAATATGAAATAATGACGTATTTTCGACGTTGGTTAATATGATGTTACGTGGCTGTGACCAATCCACATCACTTTTATGATAGGATGTCAGATTCATTAAGAATTAATTACATCAAATAGTCGATATTTTGCTACTTAGAATGGGTTCTAAAAAAGATACGGAAGAATAAATTGAAAATAAATTTTAATTAAATTGCATTTACATTTACAACTATATATTTATAATAATAATTTATTAGTTATATTTCAAATATATTTATAAGTTATATTTAAAAAATATGAAATAGTAAAATCGTTCTATGATTATCGTAAGCATTTTATACTGTATTCTTTTCTATATATATTTTAATGAATAACAACTTTTTTTTATTCTTGCAAATTATGTACATTGATGCTAATAGACATCGCCAGTATTATGTATTTAGTTTTAATATTTAATATAGCGAATTTTTTTATATTAATTTTTATTTGAATGAAAGAATTCTATATATGATATAATAGAATAGTTTGTCTAGTTAATAGATTTAGATAATGAGCTATAATATATTCTATAAGCGACTCTATATATTACCGACTAAAACTAGATAAATACAGTACTGTACAAAATAAATCATACACCTTTAAAGAAATTGAATTTGTTTGTGTAACTATTTTTTTAACAAGCAAAGAAATTATTGGATACAAGAAAATCAAAGCATTTGAAAGTATTTAAATAAAGAAAATGTGATATAATTAAAATTGTGGTCAATTCAGAAGTGGTTTCTCTTCCTGCAACCAAATACAATTCTGTCCAACGTTATATTTCCGTTCACGTATGTTATCAGATTCTGTCATATATTTCCTAATATTAAAATTTTTTTAACATTATACATAAAAAAATTTCCATAGTAATGATTTGCATAAATAATTGCTTAATATAAATGATAAAATAATTCTCCAACTAGATTTTTTATAATTAATGTCTAATAAAAGCATCATTTCTTTCATCTCATTCATACTTTTCCTATAATCAAATTTTTAATTTTTATTTATTTTCTAAAAATATATCATCACAATAAAAATATCAATAGTTTAATTGAAAACACTAGATATCTTCACAAACATATTTAAGTTGTGCCTTCAAATCTCTTACGAGTTCCGATTCTGCCATTTTTGCGTCTTTGGTGCGAGGATCCCAATGTTCAGTTTTTATAGATTCTTTCTTGATATACTTCTCCAACCTCAATTGTTTCTATCTCTTCATCAGCACTAGATTTCTTCTTTATAATAACACATTTTCTTCTTTTATCTATACGTGTAAATAAAAAGTAGTAAACAAAATCTTATTTTTTAAATTAAAAAAAATAGTCTAATCTATTAATATTTTTGCAAGAAAAAATAATTCTGGACTACATATATACAAACGAATGCATCAAAAATTAATATAATTATATAGAAAAAAGTGCATCGCTATCTCTTGATTTAAGTTTATACATTTATACCTGTGTATAGATACCTGGCAATAAATTTGAAATGTCTTCTTCTTTTTCGCTACCATTTGAATTATTCCCTTCTTTATTTTATTGTGATGTTTGTTGTTCTAATTTAGTTGTCAATTCCTCTACTTTCTTCTTTAACTAAACAAATTTGATAAAAATTGTTACCCACTTTTACTACAATTAAATAACATATATATCGAGTGATGATTTATATTTTGTTCTGTTATTAAAATAATGCGTAGAGAGCGATTGACTTGTAATAATAGATAGGTCTCGGGTTCAATATATATATATGATTAGTAGGTTTCTTTTTCCTGTATCAGACAATTAAATGTCACGCAAGTTCGTAAGAACTCGCATGTGATTTGCTTTAGAGAATGATGTGGAAACAAATCGGAAGTTAAATTGCATGTTTCCATGAATTCACAATGCTGCGAAAGAAATAGAAGATGCCAACCAATCTGATTTCGTATATAGGCTGTATTACAAGGCTTGTATATTCTTCAATGGGCATGCATCCAGAAGCACGATCGTTCACTGAGCGTTCAGTGAGCTCTTGCATCTGTGATTGGCATATTCCATTAGATTTAAATATAGATCAACCAGGTTCAAGAGCTCAATGAGCGCTCAGTGAGCGGTCGTGCTTCTGGGTTCATCTAATATTATAGTACATATAAAAAATCTGGATGCTGATTGATAGGTGTAGTGTATCGAGGATAGGTCTCGAAACAAACACAAGATCGGATCACTTGAAGATGGAATATATTAATATAAAGTTTAAAGAATAGACAAAAATACATGCTATCAGGTATAGCCATTACAAACGAATGATGAAATACAACGGTCGGGCGAGAGTCCCCCTTTCGCTTCTTTAGCACGCCCTCTTCGCAGAGCTGCGTGGCGAGATAAATAAACGGTTACTAGTAGTGCTACCTACTTACACTACAAACTCCTCCACACTTAAATTGAAAACATAATAAAAAGAAATACAACTTATAAATTTAAGATTCGCCGAGGCTTCAGAATTCGGCCTGAACGCCTTCCCACTTCCGTGTGGGTACTCTCAGTTTTCCTCGGTGCAGTTATTTCGCCCTGATGGCGAGCGCATCTATCACTGTTCGAAGTGACTTGATTGTCGCTAACATTACAATGAGTCAATAATGTCCCCCTCCCTTATCCATGTTATCTTTTGAACTAGGGATTAAAGAATTATGTTTATTCGATGTAACATTATCGCATAATGTTATTTAATATTAGATAGTTATTAAAATACGTTTCAGAAAATCGCTTTTTGTGAAAAAATAAAAAAAATTTATAAAAAGTGAAATGAAGAAATAAATAAAAATGAGTTTGAGGCTTCTGAGTATAATAAATCATATCCATATTAAATTGTAACAGCAGAAGTGAGAAATAAGATGTTAATTTTTATTACGTGCTATTTAAAAAAAAAAGACCCTGACAGTCAGTAAATAATTGTAAAATGTGATAAAAGGCATGATGTGCCTTTTATGATAAAGATAGCTTTTATCCATTTTTACAATTTTTTAAAACGCTCTCGTCATTTTGTCCAAATTGTCTTTTTTTTACAAATGGCATATAACAAAAATTAACGTTTCATTTCTCACTTCTGACGTTATAAAAATAGAGGATTTTTTAATTGAATTTAGTCTGCTTTACCTACCAACAAGAGATTGTGTGGTTATTATTATGCTCTAGGCACCTTATATATTGTTTTCGTTAATTTTTGTCTTTTGTGAATTGGTTTTATCATTTCTTGAAAATAAAATTTTGCATAAGAATGCAACCGTATTTTAATATACTAATTATACTAATATACTTATATAAAAATTAAAAATTTGGGGTACCAACTTCACAAAACGCAGAACGAAAAATTGCGATATCTTCTAAATCATTAGTCTTAGCACTTTAAATGATAATAACTTTTGATAGAACTCTTGGGGTGTTATCCACAACTGTCATTAGAACTGCCATAATGTTCAAATATTTTTTGTTTCTCATATGTAAAAGAATCAGACATTCAAAAAATCGTTATATCTCTTAAATCATTGATCCTAGCACTTTGAGCGTTAATAATTTTTGTTAAAACTCGTGGAGTGCTATGCATAACTGTCGACAGATTTACCGGAAATTAAAAAAAATTTTTATCCCTTGGGTGTTAGAAATTTTTTGACAAACGAAAAATCGCCTTACCTCTTAAACTGTCAGTCCTAGCGCTTCGAACATTAATACATTGCTGGAAATGTTCTTAAATTTCATTAATATTTAATATACACTATTAAAAATTTCATGAAATTTAATATACTTTTAAGTTACACAATTCGAATTTAATTTTATGACATTACACGAAATTTAATGTATTTTTATGAAATTTTATGGAAGTTAATATACTTTTTATAAAATTTTATGAAATTTAATGTACTTTCCATAAAATTTCATGTACACGTTTATTATATTTAAGTAACTACTGTAACTTAGTTTTTAAATCATTCACACACATTATTTTTAATTTTTGTTCGTAAGCACGAGATTTATTTACATGGAAGGAAGCATTTCTAACAGTGATAACTTTTGTTAGAACTCGTGAAATACTACTCAGAACCTAGAATTGCCGGAACTTTGAAAAATTTTATTACATATCTCTTGGGTGTGTTTGATTTTGTATGTAAATTATTCTGCTTTATTTTCTTTCTCCTTTTCTTTTTTTTGGTTACTATTTAATTTGTGTAAGCTCCTTTGTGAGCATGCGTGCGTGCGTTGTGATGCATTCATATGCAGCTGCGACTCTTCATTTCTCTTACTCTATCTATGATTACGCCATAAGACGAGTGCGCGCGCGTATCTTAAGTTAACCAGTTAGCGACAGACTACGAGAGCATGAATATTATACTAGTTCCGTTTAATAAACTAGATTTTTTACGAAACATTTCCAACATAATTTTGATCTTTTGAGCCGGATAAATAGAGCATATCTCGTCGAGTAAGTCAAAATTTCGCGAGTGAAAGCTTTAATCGAGAAAACATAGTTTATCAAGTTGCAACAAGCGGCAAACATGGACATCGTCAAATTAAGAAAGCAACGAAGCTATATCAAGGGCAAGCTAATCAGAATCGAACAAGCATTAGCGAAGTTTATTCATAACAATTAGACGTCACCAAGGATACAGAATATTCATATATTTTCATTCCTGCGTCTTCGGGGGCAGTAGCTAGAGCGATCGAGTTATCTAATGACAACTATTCAGTGGGAGCAACTGCAGGAAAGATTTGAAGACTGTGGTGTTATATGACGAAGACACGTGCAATGTCTCTTTGCGATGTCTGCTGTGGAGAAGGAATCGGTCCAGTACAATACTGCATTTAGTAGATCACGTCAACAAATACATAAGAGTGTTGAAAAAGTTAAGGTCACGCACCGATTTATGGAGTGATCTTTTATTATACACGGTAGAAAGTAAATTGGATTGAGCAACATTACGCGCTTGAGAAGAAAGAGAGCTGGTGTCAATGTTGCAATTACGAATGAAAACGCGACACCCACTCAAGTTTCCAATTTTGATAAGCTAATAGAACTTTTGATACAACGATGCCATACATTGGAGCTCATGGGCAGTAACACGAGTGTTACAAAGGCACAAAATCAATCTCGTTCACATGGAAAGGGCAATCAGGCGAAGAATATGATTGATAGAGTTTCCTTTTTGGCAAATTCTGGCGACTTTACCGGCACATGCTTTCTATGCAATGAAGCATATTTTTGTATCGTTGCGCCAAATTTCTCGCATTGATAGCGGAGGAACGTCTCAAGTAGACTTGGCTTTGCATAAATTGCTTGAAGAGCGATCATTTTGCCAGAAGTTGCAAACATGGTTCCGAGAGTGCACAGGTTAGCACAAGATTCTGCTCCATCAACCTACGACGGTGAAGCAACCTAAGATTGAAACGCTGAAATTTCAACCCTTAGCGACAAGGCGAAGATAGCATGTTATTCATTCAACACGGCCAGATGCAATATACTCGGTTACCGCAATAGTGGAATGCTTAAAATCAAGGTTTCAGTGTTCCGATTCGAGTGCTATTAGACAATGATAGCGAGACTAATTTTATAACTCAGAATATGTTAATGTAATAATAGATTAGTTCAACGATACAATAAAGAATACTTGAATTAGTTTGGGAACCGACCACTGGCGTCTTTGTATTCACTATAAAATTTCAAATTAGTACTGTCCGCTCCAAAAGAGAGCTCCTTTCTCGTATCAGTAATCATTTAATCCGTTAGGTCTTTTAGATCTTGTCATAATCTTCGTCAAACTTTTAATGCAAGCGTCCTGAAAGGAAGAGATCGATTGAGATTTGGAGCAAACTATTAACATCATAAGCAGATGGGAAAAGCTTACGTGGGAGTTAATCCAATTCCACTATTCTCCGCATATCTCAATATTTCTCCGCAACATTTCTCAATCTTCTTTCGGCCAGTTTGATTTTATATGGATTTTATGCCGCTTCTCAAAATGTTTACGGAGCCTGCATTTATGTCAAAGCACACGACGAAAGAAAACAACGTGATTATTATGAAATCATGTGTTGCGCCGATTAAAACTATCTCAATACCACACTTAGAACTATATAGCGCGCTACTTCTATCTCATTTAATAGAGCAAGTAAGCTTGCAACTTCGAATTCTACAAGATTCTTGCATTCATAAATTTCTCTGGCTTTACATTAGATAAAGAATGATGTATCACGGTAGAAGCCATTTATCGTCCATCGAGAGAGTTTTAGAAATTACCAACGTTCTTCCAGCCGAGGTGTGATCGCATGTTAGGAGCGAAGACAATCCTGCGAACTTATTATCAAGAGGTATAATGCATTTTCTAATGCCCTTCAAAATCACAGCATGTGGTGGGAAAGTCCGTCATATCTCTCCAATAGAATTATGATAGCAAACGAATTTGTCTAAGGTATCAGTTTATGAGCTGAAGGAAATCCGAAGCGAAGAAAGGAATTTTAAAACCTTATATCATATCATAACACAAGATTCCATAGGGTCGCGAGGACGCACTTAATCAGGAATGCACAAGTGGAAACCTTTTAGAAGGAGATTTTGTGTCAAAATTTATTCCAATCAAAAAACTTGAAGACATTTAGCAAATTGCTAACTTTGTATCTCTTCTTGGATGATAAGGATCTGCTTAGAATGGGAAGTTGTTTACGCCAGGCATCTTTGGCTTTCAATCAGAGACACCTCATTCTGCTACTCTTGCATCATTAATTAACTAAATTACTAATCGAAAGAGAGCATAAATGTCTTCTTTATTCTGGCCCGCAGGCGCTTCTCGCGTCAGAAATATTGGCCCCTACGCGGCAAGAACATAGTTCGCAAGATTTATTCCTACAATGTTTTTGCAAGAATCCTGATACATTTCTGCAATTGATGGACAATTTACTCGCGAACCGCGTTACATCTATGCGTCCCTTCTTGTGTAGATTTTGCAGATCTTATTCCTACATTATATTGAGCAAAGGACGAGGACACAAAACGATAATAAGAGTTATATCGCCTTATCTGTTTCGCAATGCAGGCGGTCCATCTGGAGGCGGTTAGTGATTTAAATTCTGAAGCGTTTTCGTGGCTGCTTTAAGACATTTTATAAGTAGATGAGGTTGTCCTCAGAGAATCTACAGCGACAATATCATTAATTTCAAAAAGCTCAAGGAGAACTGGCCGAGATGTATAAATTTGCGCAGCAACAGATCAAAGGACCATTTCAAGAGCAGTTGACTACGGCGAGAGTACAATGGATCTTCATTCTATCATATTTCCCTCATATCGGCAGATTATGGGAGACCGGGGTAAAGTCGTGCAAAAATTTGCTGAGAACCGCAATGGTAGTGCCTTATTCTATATTTGTGAAGAATTGTGCACTACACTCGTGCAAATAGAGGCCTGCCTAAACTCACGTACTTTATATACCTTGTCTAATGATCCAATATGAAATCTTTTACCCCTGGACATTTCCTTACTGGAGGATCTATTACATACTTATCTGAGGCTGATCTCCAAGATATAAATCTTTAAGCCGTTGTAACCAACGTATTTTACAAGACTTTTGGAGGTGGCAGAATATGTCAGCTTTCTTTCCAAGATCGCTTCAAAGGTGTTCAGCAAAATTTGCAATTCGACAACTTAGTTATACTCCACGAAGAATGCTCGCCTCTATATCAATAAAAATTAAGTAGAATCGTAAAATTGCTAATCTCGTCCGCAATAGTATTAGTTAAAACGGCTAATGGCGTGACAAAACGTGCTATTAATAAGTTATGCAAGTTGCTATCAATGAAAATGAGGAAGATTATGTCTTGGTCGACAGTATATGTTTGATTTTATATGTAAATCATTATGCCTTATTTTCTTGTTTTTTTTTCTTTTTTTTTACTATTAATTTGTCCTAGGCTCCTTTGTGAGCATTTCCGCGCGTGTGTTGTTATTCATTCATGTACAGCTGCGACTTTTCATTTGTCTTACTCTATGACTACGCCATAATGCGAGGGCGCGCGTATCTTAAGTTAGTCAATTAGCGACAGGTTACGAGATCACGAATATTGTACTAATTCCGTTTACCGTTTAACAATAAACCAGGTTTTTTACGAAACATTTTCAACAGAGTGTTACAAATTTTTTGATCTGACATACGAAAAATCACAATATCTCTTAAACCGTTGTTCTTAACGCTTCAAGCGTTAATATGTTTCGTTAGAACTCAAGAAGTGCTATCCAAAATTGTCGACATTTGCTGGAACTTTAAAAAAATTTTTCACCCGTCGGATGTTAAATAATGTTTAATGGATGAAGTTCTGGCAACTCTCTCAACAATTCTGAATAGCATTCCACGAGTTCTAACGAAAGTCAACACTCGAAGTGTTAAAGACTTTTGTTAGAACTCGTGGTATCAACGATTTAAGAGATATGGCGAGTTCTTGAATGATTCTCTCTGAGGGACAAAAAATTTTTTAACGTTACGGGAGGTTTGATGACCAAACTCTATAAAGATCTATACGGCATCTCATCTGATCTGCGTTCGACGTTAACATTTCTAGAGCCAATCGAGCTGTTCGATCCACTCCGGATTCAAAGACCGAGTTCGCAGAGCTAATGTAGACTTTCGTGCCTAAATTAAATTTACCTGTATATTCATGATAATGATATCAAATAGAAATTGATGGAATACATTATGTACAATTTTTAATGAGGAATGTTCATACTATTGCTAGTATTATGTAAAAGTTTGTGCTCTCCATCTTAATTTTTTTATGTTTTAGGAGTTATTATGTAAAAAAAATTGTAATTCCATTTAAAAAAGTAGAAGTGATCTTCATATCTTTTAACACTTCTACTTCGGAAAGAAACTACTTGACCTGAAATACATCCCTCTTGAAAACTATTCTGCTTTGAAATATCTGAAAAAAAAGACATAAATTGACAGATTAACTACTTAAACGATGTTATTAATTCAGAAAAAATTAAATTGCAATGCCTAGAGGTTTTCGTTGTTACTAATATTACCTCCTCTTTTTTTTTATTTTAAATTGTATAACCAACTGCCTTAACTGAATATTTATGATTGGATCGAAATGATGATATCATTGATACTTCCAAGAGAAACCCTCATGTTCTTCAATTTACCATCGGATATAACGTTCGCTGTCGCTTACTCCATTTATCCGAAATCGTACATCCGCGAGGCATCTCATGATCTCGTTTCCAAAATATGACGAGCATAATATTTAGCAGTTCGCGCGTGCCTGCAAGAGAGCAAAAGATTCAATATCTTTAGTTGATGAGGCATTATTCGTGCAAATGCTAAGGAATGAATTATCGCAACATGTATATCTTGTTATAGAAGACAAAACTCACCTTACAGTTGCCAAATTTTTAGAAACTCTCAAAAGAACGTTCGGTCCTGGTAGCAGCACCAATTATTATCGGAGACAGCTTAGCATCGTGTACAAGAAACCTAGAAAATATATATTTAATTGATTATATAGGGCAAATATAGGATTTGCGAACAACTATAGTAGAGGGTGATCAACTAACCTCGACCTTAACCGATGCCAAAATTTCTTCTATCGATTCATATGCTCTCGAGGTATTTTATGAGGATCACTAATTCCATTTAAAAAAGTGGAAGTGATCTTTATATCTTTTAGCACTTCTACTTACGAAAGAAACTACCTGATCTGAAATACATCCCTCCCGAAACTATTCTGCTTTGAAATATCTGAAACATTTTTTTGTATCTTACTTATTTTTTAAGATATTTGTCTAGGGCAATTAAAATGAGACACTATAGCATATTGTCTGTTACTTTTTCATATCGAGGGGAATATTTAAAAATTACAGCAGAAAAATAATAATAAACATATTGTGCTTTTCGTCGGATATGAAGGTAAAGCCTATCGAGATTCAGAGCTGCAATTAATACCCTATATAACAGAATCATAAGAGTCACAGAGTTTATCACATGACTTTAACACCTAATATAATAAAATATCCTACACAAGAGGAAAAAGAAGAAACTGCAAATATAGTTTAATTGCGTTTATAAACCCAGCAATGGCGAATTTACTTTTAGCGTAAATTTTGAACAATGTTATAGTCATGATATATATTCATATATAGTATATACATAATTTACATTATTCTAGCATTAAGGATTCAGTTTTGACCATTATAAGCATTTAATTTACAATATTGATTGTATACTTACATGTATGGTCTAAAGTAAGACTATTGAAATCCTTGATTATATGTATGTATTCCAGTGACAACGTGCGATAAATATGTTCAAACATATTTAAGTCGCTGCCGCCTTGTGCTAATCATGGTGCTAATTTCTCTGAAAAGTTAATAATTTTCAAATTATGTAACAAATAAAAACTTTTAATATTTAAAATAATAATAATTAATAAGTGTCTAGGTTGGAAGTCAGCGAGGAAGGAGTTGCGCAGAGTAATGAATAAATAAAAATTACTTTTTCATAACATTCATTTGATGTCTTCTTTATTTCAAAATCTTGAATGTTTCGACTTGCTTTGTAGTCATCCTCAGCAATATAACAATTAGCAGTATAATAATCCGTCCAAAATCCGAGTCACTCTCTTTGAACTGTAGTTCTAGATTCTGGAACAAAGTACTCAATATATTCACAAGCTTTGAAAAATTTGTTTATGCGATAATTCACTTAATTTAATAATAACACGTGTCACGAAAATTCATAACAAAAATTTATTAAAATCGAATTTGTTTAGTTCAATCGGATTTTTCGAGTAGAAACAAAAACTTTAACAATATAATGTTTTTTAATACAATCAATTTACATAATTTTTGACCGAATTAACATTAGAATGTACAGAATTCCTCTTTTTTCTATCGTGTGGAGTCATTTTCGATTGTAACTACTATCAGGCTGTCTCAAGTTCCAAAAACGACAAACGAGCCGCCGCAGAGAGACACGCAAGTGGTAGTTTCTATTGTGAAGCAAATATTTTTTGAAAAAACCGTTTCCCGTCATTTTATTTTCGTATTCTAACAATTTTTACTTAACCTTCTTAACATTGAGCCACTTTCTAATATTGAAAGTTTTCGAAATAAATTTTTAAAAATTTAAATCTAGGAAACTAATGGAGATAAAAATCTAAAAAAATAACTGAGTACTTATTTTAAGATGGGAAATATAAAAATATTAGTAAAAAGATCGTAAGGGGTCAGTGACGAAAATCGTTGATTTGGAGTGAAGTGACCATATATGTGTCAGTCTGTGAAAAAATTGTTATAATTATATAAATAAATAAAAAAATTTTAATTATATAAATAATCTTGAACATACTTCACATAGAAATGATCTATTAGTAGGAGTCCACTCTTTATTGACCAATCTATGTCGCCTATTAAGCACGCCGAGTTGGATCTCGAAGGAAAATTTTCATAATGAATCGTTTTTCGTTAGAATTTATACGCTCGGAAGCTATACAATCAGTAATGTTATTGAAATATTCAGTAATTATAGAAATGAAATATAGATAACAAATCTAAAATAATATTTATTTTTAGATAAACTATTATTATTAAATGTAAAGTATTTAAAGAATTTATGATTAATCTTATATCAAATTTTAGTTACAAATATTATAGTAAGTTTAACATATATCCTATAGTTGTAACTCGTTATGACAGTAACGATATCATTGTTGTCATAACGAGTAACAGAATGCAGCTACAGCAAGCCTATGCCTTAACCAACCCTTAAAGGGTTTTTAAAGCCGTCTGTTTTATTGATTATCATGTAATTTTTGTATAACAAATACTTTTTTTCTCTTTCACCGATTCGAAAATCCTTTTCCAGGATTAAAGTATATACATTAATACGTGTCTGGAAAGTGGAGTTTACGTCTAGAATGATCAAAAATTTCAAAATTGATATATTTTTTACCATTTCTTAATGAAACATGGCGTCTCAGCTGTCAAGTTGTGACAACATTTACTTGAAATAAATGCTTTGCAATCTGTACGTACAAAATAATGGTTCCCAGACACGTTTACACGAACAAATAACGTCGAGTTTTTAGAATTAGACTTAGACACTTTATCGACGAATTTGTTACGAAAATTATCGAATGAAAGTTATCGAGATTTTATAAACAGGAAAAGATTAGACATCGTATAATGTAATCGCTGTTGTTGATCATAATAGGAGGTAAGCGTGCAAGACTGAAAAGAGCTCAAAACATCCTAGAAGTGTGTACGTTGCTGCTGTATTGAAGGATAGTAAAGTAGGATATAAGTAGCATACATAAGAATGGCAGATTATTATTCCCCAGATAAATCTTTATTTAATGTAAGTTTTGCTTGTATTTTTAAGTAATATTAAAATAATATTTTATGAATTTTAGATATCTAAAAACATTTTTTGATGGTACAGATGTATCATACATGATTGTAGATGATTCGACTTATCCGATGTTATCATGACTCATCGAAGTTATTACTCATCGCAGTAACCCAATACTCTGTACAAATAGTATAGAGTATTAGGTTACAGTTAAAAAAGTATTGATAATTCACTATGACAATATTCAGAATTATGGAAGACAATTAGCAAGAATATGTATCCAGTCATATTTTCTTCTCATTGTCTTCTACTGAATTCGTTTTAACTTCAGTCAAGTCCATGTTTTCTTCTTGTATGTTGTCTTCTACTGAACTTGCTTGATCTTCCATCAAATCTGATGCATCTACAGCATTCTTGCTACACGTGAGGAGTTCAACATAAGTTGAAACGCCAATTCTGCAAATGTCATATAGGACACATCAGTAAAATAAAGTAAAATTTATTAACGAAATAATGATGACATAGCTGCAATACTGTAATAATAAATAAATATATTGTACAAAAATTATATTTTTCTAAACTCACTTTCCTCATTTTAGTAATACTGCCATGACGTAAATCTTATATTGATTATCGATTTAAAAAATTAAAATTTGTTGTACAGTTTTGCTTTTTCTGTTAATTGATCAGTTCATGACTGATTGATTGATTCATCATTTTCATTTTCTATATATACTGCTGTATATACTCATTCTTATTCTGCTTAAAAATAGTATTCATCCAATGGAGCAGCTGAAAGTTCAAATAATACATTATAATACAGTCACTACAAGATGTTGCAGAAGTTGCAGAAAAGCGCGTTCTATTATTTGTCTAGTTTGTGATAAAATAAAATTAAAATATAAGTGAAATAAAATAGTATTAATATAACAGAACAGTATTAAATAAAAAGATCATGCTGTCTTTCGATCAAAGTAGGATCTTAAATGCTAAATTAATATTTATATTACTATATGAATATTAATTTAGTATTTAAAGTTCTGTTTTGATCAAAAAATGACATAATCTTATTTTAAAATTAAAATACTGTAATGTTTATTTTTTTAAATATATTATAAAGTACCTCTGTTAAATGACCATTATCCTTATAAGCGGTCAAACACCATCCAAGTATAAGATATGCTTTGTCTCCTATTGTAAATTCTTGATTATGAAAAAAAGACAGAAGATTTCTTTGATTGACACAATTCCAAAGATCAGAATTGCGAAAAACTCTAAGATCCTCCACAAAACCAGGATATCCGGCATAACAAAACAT
The DNA here is from genome assembly GCF_001594115.1 of Trachymyrmex septentrionalis. Taxonomy (NCBI): domain Eukaryota; kingdom Metazoa; phylum Arthropoda; class Insecta; order Hymenoptera; family Formicidae; genus Trachymyrmex; species Trachymyrmex septentrionalis. Next base: position 630,673 of record NW_017304876.1, read on the forward strand.
ATCTGTATCTCATAGCTTGAAGCTGTGATATAATAGCATCTACAGTTTCTTGTCAGGCAACATCTATCTGAAAAATAAACATAAATTTCTGTTAATCAAATTTAAATAATAACATATTTAAAAAAAAGCAAAACTATCAATATTACAGATAGTGCTGAAATTTCAATACGAACCGCCAATAGCACCAAGAATATTATCAAGATACGTTTCGTTTGAACTTCTCTGTTATAATATTCATACGATTCACAGTTTTTATAAATGGTATTTTTTATAAAAAATGGTATTTATCTATAAGAATCAAAAGTTGCTAGCAACCACAACAGCAAGTAACTGCACTTTCGGTTCTATACGAGGTCTTCCTGAATTATTAAATTTTATCAGCATCGGACTAAGTTATTTTCTAATAAATAAAAAGTGTTTGATGCCATATGAAAATGTTCTTTGAATTGACATATCATGAATCTAAGTACTACATTATTTACGTAATTTTCTATTTGGATTACTTTTTTTTGTTTGTCCTCTTAATTGAGAAACTTGCATACAAATAATTATGTTCAATAATTCTTCCGTTTCACTTTTGCTTTCGTTATTTGAATCCACAGCTAAAGCAGTCTTTAATATATCATTATTCGCAGTTTATCAATAAAATTTTTTCTATTTTATCAATATCTGAAATTGAAAGAAGCAATTGTGAAGTCTTTACTTTTTAAGATTGTTGGAAACATCTTTCCGAGTAACGGCATTTAATTAATTTAAATTCTTGGATCGTAATCTATTAAACATGATTAAACAATACGAAGAATACCGACACGAATAATTTACGAATAAATTACCTTTAATATAATTGTATTTGTCCGCCATGTATGTTACTCTAACTTGTTCCACAAATTTCACTAAAAAATATTTTTCTTCAGGAGTAAAAAAAACAGAAAGATGAACTGGTGTAAAAGTTCAGTAAAAAAAAATAGTCCTATAGCACAATATTGCTGCAGGCCACGCGGCCATATACTCATGCGACCCCAGTGGGCCTTAACAGCGCCACGCCATTGCAAGCAGCGCCACAAAAGACGCTCTAGAACTAGCGACTCGCAGATGCGCGGATACACAACCGACTGAGCGCTCCTACCCATTCCAATAGGCGCGAAGCGCGAACATATATGTATACAAATTGTCGCGGAAATTATTTAAGAGCTAAGATCTACTTGGATAAAAAATAGCATGATTTCTCTTAATTTATTTTCGGTCTAATTGGTATTAGAATTGTTAAATAATATTTAATAAAATTTAGTTATTCTTCCAATCGCGTTTTTGCTGTACATTGTTTATTATTTTAGTTTAAATGATAACGGGCGTTGTAGCAATTACACGCGTCTCATATATCTCAAATTTATATTCAAAACTTATATGCTCATAAAAACTAATTAATTGGAGATCCTCTCCAATTGAATAAGTTTCCGTAAATTATAATACATGTTACAATACTTCGTATTAGCAAATTATATTTGATAATATGAAGTAATACATAAATGAAATAAATAGCATTAAGGATTCAGTTTTGACCATTATAAGCATTTAATTTATAATATTGATTGTATACTCACATGTATGGTCTAAAGTAAGACTATTGAAACCCTTGATTATATGTATGTATTCCAGTGACAATGTGCGATAAATATGTTCAAACATATTTAAGTCGCTGCCACTTTATGCTAATCATGGTGCTAATTTCTCTGAAAAGTTAATAATTTTCAAATTATGTAACAAATAAAAATTTTTAATATTTAAAATAATAATAATTAATAAGTGTCTAGGTTGGGAGTCAGCGAGGAAGGAGTTGCGCACAGTAATCAATAAATAAAAATTACTTTTTTATAACATGATTTGATGTCTTCTTTATTTCAAAATCTTGTTTCGACTTGCTTTGTAGTCATCCTCAGCAATATAACAATTAGCAGTATAATAATCCGTCCAAAATCCGAGTCACTCTCTTTGAACTGTAGTTCTAGATTCTGGAACAAAGTACTCAATATATTCACAAGCTTTGAAAAATTTGTTTATGCGATAATTCACTTAATTTAATAATAACACGTGTCACGAAAATTTATAACAAAAATGTATAAATTGCGATTGTCACGTCAAGTATGACCAATGCTGCCAAATAGTTGAAAAATTGAAGGGTAGATGGTACGCCAAAAAAGCAGTAGATTTGAAATTTAGGTTAATATTTAGGGTCATTCCACACAAACTTGCATAGCCGCATAACTATATGCATAAAGAAAATTATCCAATCATATTTCTGTCATAAAGACAAACGTAAAATATGATTGGATGATTTTCTTTATGTATATGTTTGTATTTTTATATTGTATTTGTATATTTAAGACCGCCTAACTACGGTTCTTAAGAAGTCAATGATAGGGCTGCATTAGTACCTTAAAACATTACTTACATCTTATAATCCGACGTTTCATAAATACCTGTGAAATTAGCAATTCTTTTGATAGGTACATGCCAGAAAATAAGCTGTGAAGTAAACCACAATGGATATAAAAATTATGTATATACAGCATGCACGTATCAATGTATGAACGAATCGACTATTCTAAACACAATCAACCCCTAAAATCAAAAGAATCTATTATTCTGACATTTCTAGAGCCAATCGAGCTGTTCGATCCACTCCGGATTCAAAGACCGAGTTCGCAGAGCTAATGATTTATAGATTTTCGTGCCTAAATTAAATTTACCTGTATATTCATGATAATGATATCAAAATTACTTCATCTTGTCTTTTTAAACATGAACCGCCAATAGCACCAAGAATATTATCAAGATCCGTTTTGTTTGAACTTCTCTGTTATAATATTCATACGATTTACAGTTTTTATAAAAAATGGTATTTATGTATAAGAATCAAAAGTTGCTAGCAACCACAACAGCAAGTAACTGCACTTTCGGTTCTATACGAGGTCTTCCTGAATTATTAAATTTTATCCTGAATTATTAAATGTGAGTCCCCTTGCTTCTCACATATCGAGGTGTTTTTTTATTGTGAGTCCCCTTGCTTCTCACAGATCGGGGTTTTTACCCCCTTGTATCTCCAGAATGTGCTTATGCTCACCTTGAAATTTTACTGATTAATGTTTCATCTAATAGTACTACTTATCATAAAAAAAAGTTTGAAATTCGAGGTTCAAAAAATAGGCGAAATCACTTTTGCCATCACTCTTTTAAACAATAATAAAACAATAATAATAAGACACCTCATATTTTTGATTAAAGCTTTATATTTTTATATATTATTTATTCGTATTATTATTACGTATTCCATATTTTTTGCAGTTATAATCACTATACTAGTGCATATCTCAATCGAAATTCCAGATAATCGAAAATGTGCTTTAAAGTATACATCTTAGTAAAGGTACTCTAAGAAATTATCAATTTTTGTGTGCTTAGCCACGTTTACGTTTAATTAATAATAAATCCATAGCAGTATCACTGTTGTTGATCATTAAAGAATCAGAAGAAGATTCTCATCTGTTGTAAAAAACATTTTTTAAAATTATATTATAATATTGTAACGTTTCCATATTATAGTGTCCATAAAACACAATATTAACCAATAATCATAATTAATATTTTAGACAATATATCCATGTTTAATCAGAAAACTAAATTAGTCGATAAATCTGATGGATGCAATGATTTCAGCGCTGTAAATAAAAACACATAGACGTATTTAATCGATAAATAAAAGACTCTTTGATGCATTTGCGCTTTATACGATTGATCAATTAATGAATTAAAAAACTCACCTGATTTAGATTACGTTTATTTTTCACGTCTTATGTCTACTGCACACTGGACGCGATGAGCAATGAGCGATGAATCCGATGAGAACTGTATCATCACATATAAAAAAGCAAAGCTTTCATTAGATCCAGCGTGCAGTAGACATAACTTCTTCATTACGTGATCGATTTTAGTTCGGGCATAGCGACGTTAGTGAAAATTTGTCCTCCTCATTTTGCTACGATTTTCCATTCCCTGCCATCGACCTCAAAGGAAGACTGAAGGTTTCCGCGTGGAAATTGGCACGAAAATTCAAAAATATGCGAAAAGAAAATGATGAAAATGAAGGAAGTATCATATATAAATGAATATATTTTTTCCAAATTAAAGAAACATGTATAATTATATATATATATACTATCATAACATATAGTATATAAATGCGGAAAAGAAACAAAAATAGAATGTTACATTAATTCAGTCTCTCTGATAACATAAAAGTCACCAAAATCTAATGATCATCGTCAAAGTCTAATAATATATCATTATCTTGCTGACTAGTGAAGGGAATTTCTATTTCCTCTCAATAATAGTAACTCAAATTGTATTTTTTAAATAATTCCTCTCTTAAAGGGTAGTTAGTAGCATTAACTTTTAAATTTTCCATCTGCATTTTAATCCGTAATAATGAACATATAGTTTTAGTACTTAATCGATTATGTTTTTTTGTTTTTATATCTCTGCATTTTTAGAAAAAGTTCTTTCTACGTGAGCATTGGAATGAGGTAAGGATAAAACTATTTTTGCCAAAGTGAACAAATTTGCAAATAGGTATTGATCATTAAAATCTTTTATTTCAGAAATTTGATATCAAAATAACTTAATTTGTACTTTCTTTAAGTTTTTTACTTCATCCTCAGAAAAGTAATACGGTAACTTATTCCATTTGATTATGATACCATTAACATTAGGAACTAAATTTTTATATTTATCACATACATATGTTAATGGTGGCCTATTACCATTTTTACTTAAATGCAATCTTTGGTACAAGAAACTCTCTCTAATTCAGTTATAAATTTATCTTTTAAGGGCAAACGTTTAATATATTGTTCTGTAGCAGTTTTATAAAATCTCAAATATCTTAACTTAAATTGTAAAACGTTTGAATGATTAGCAATATGATCTTCTAATACGACAGAGTAATCTTTGCTGCATTGCTATATTTATATTTTCATTGGGTAAAAGTATGTTAGGATTATTTAAATTTAAATTTGCAATATATTCCTGCGTTAAATAATTGAATTTAATAAAATTCGAACATAATAAACGTAAAAATCGTACATTTTCTGTGTATAAATTAGAAATTAAATATTTTTCAGACTGAAACAAAGTATCTAAAGTATGCATATATAGAAGAACATATTGCATAAATTCAAAATAGGCTTTAATACATGGATTATTTTCAGTTCATTTTATAACAAATCAGCCATTTTTGTCTTCAATACCAGCCAGTAAAAATGTTTGCTGCAAAATAATATCCACTGTTTTAAAATTCTGTTTACAGACTTTCGAAGAGCTAACCATCTTGTTTTATTGGGATTAATCATTCGATGTTTTTCTTTTTTTATACTTTGTATTTCTTCTAAAAGTATTTCTTCTTGTCGCTTTGGACTTCGTGAAAAATATGAATATAGAGAATGCATTAAGCTTTCCACGTTTTTACGTAACTCGTCTGCAGCATGACTAGCGATTAAATAAACAGAGTAGCAAATACATCCCAATACAAATATATTAGGGTTATCTTTAATTAAATGGGATTGAAAAGAATTCATTTTCCCCATCATTACATTAGCATTGTCGCTACAATAACCTATAATATTATTAATACTTAAGTTGTGAGCTTTCAATAAATGTTTTATACATATTTTCTGCGGTACTACTATCTGCAAGCATGTTTACTAAATCTAATAAATGTGTAATGCATTTGCTATTTTTATAATATCTGACTAGTATGCATAGGTTTTTATCATTGTTTAAATCAGTGCTTTCATCTACTAATAGCAAATTATTTTTTAAATCTTCAGCACATTGAATTTTAATATCATTAGCCAATAAATAATTAATTAAATGTTGGTACATTTCAGTCTTTTTATTTTAATAAAACTAGGAATGTTGCTATCATTAAAAATATTTTTTGTAGTTGCAATAATACTTTCTATCGTTCTAAAACTAAGATTATGTTCAACTGCAAGGAGTGCATATCGAAACTCTGCAGTTATGACATTACGTTCCATTGGTCTTTGTACAAACATTTGAATGTTTGAATTTATTTGTCTGTCCTTTATTTTTTGTGTGTGTTGATGTGTCAACATGTTTCTCCAATTCACTTCGTCTTGCTACTAAAACTTTATTGCACACTTTATACTTTGCATTATATTTGTCTTCATCGCATGGAGCTTACTACTGAATTCTGGAAGTTGTAACCAAGCCGTAGTAAATGACTGTTTTCGCCAAGTAGAAACTTTTTTCTTCTTGAGTGTTACAAGGCCATCATCACTGTTATCGGAATTCATAACTCTGACATCATTCAGCACACAAATGAGAGTCACTTTTCTGTATTCGAGTCCAATCGTGAGTCTCCTCTTTTCTTACTTCATGAATGAGACATTAACACTTACCGTGATCCAAATTAGCGCAATAATCAAGAAATGCTTTTAACAGACTAGAACTTTTTTTTTTTTTTTTTTTAAGGAGGAGAAAACCTTCATAGGTTCTCCCAATCCCCGGGGAAAGGTTGGGAGATATGTGAGATTCGTACTCACTAAAAACTCCCCCGTGCCCTTTCCAGACAGCACAATCTTTACGATAAATTTATTATTATTATTTTTTTGAAATATTATTTCTATAAATTTACTATAAGATTTAAAATAAATACTTATTTTATAATATCTATAATAAATGTTTATGATCCGTGCAATCAAAGATATTTACAAAAATATTTACAAAATATTTAAAATAAGCCTTATAAATATTTATAAATATTTTGTAAATACTCAAATAAAATTTATATTCCATAAGATATCTAAAAGACATCTTTTAAATATCTTATGCAACATAAATATTATGTAGTTATTGTGTGCTGTCTGGGAATTGCTATGCCATGCTAGCTGTAGAGAGAAAGGGGCACAACCTCCTCTCTATGCTCTCTTGAGTATTAATCATATAACTTTTTTCCTAGAGAGAAAACATGAAAAGTGAAAATTTTTATACATGTATGTATGTACATGTACACACACACACACACACACACACACACACACACACACACACACACACACACACACACAC
>NW_017304876.1:637861-646725 GCF_001594115.1 Trachymyrmex septentrionalis
ATATAATTTTCACTTTTTATGTTTTCACTAGAGAGAAAGTTTGATACCTTGGATTTATTTCGGAAGGTCGAGACTCGAGTCACCCGCTCGAATTCGACTCATCAACCTCAAAGGAAGACTGAAAGTCTACCGAGGGTCATCCATGAATGCAGACCAGAAAGGAGCTAAATATATTCCCTCCCGCTGTGTCCCACACACATCCTAAGAGTCGAAAAATGGTGCTAGGCGTTTTTTCCACACTCCTATTTGGTCATTAACGCTAAGGCTATCTTAACTTATGAATTTTTAAGAAAATGAGTTGTTTAAAGAAAAGAATTTTTTCTAAAATTTGAAACAATTTTTGTTAAACAAAACTAGACATTTTTATTATAATAAAAAAATTCTACGTAGAAGAAAAGATGAAGTAGCAAGGAACATACTTACTGTAAACATTTTAATCAGATCAATTAAATAGTGTTCGGAATATTGCGACTACCGATTTTGAAAACACTTCAACACTTTCGAGAAAAGTATTTAAAGTTTCAAATGTAAATATCTCAAAACCGATTGAACAATAATCAGTCCTTTTATTCAATTATTCCTAATTCAAATTTCTCGGATTTGCCCTTAAAAAGAAAAAAAATTTTATTTTGAAACAATATTTTAACACTCTAGCGTTTAACTGGTTGAGCCACATATTGGCATTTTCATAGCAGAGATCTGACAAAATATAAAATTAGCTATGTTAATTTATATTAAATTTGAAAAAATTTGATTTACACAGTTTAAGTATTTAAGGTAATACAAAAAGTCAAAAATTGATTTTAAGTTTTTAACTTAAACTACTATTGGAGAGTCTGCTGTATTATAATATATCGCGCTCAAACCTGCGTCAACAGAGTTAATTGTGCACTATTCTTATTTAAATCTTTATTCCTTTGTGCTGGATCCCTGTAATCGCTGCTCACTGTGATCTCGATGTTTGATCTCGATGTCATCGTCACTGTAGTACTGGAGGTCTTGCTATGCAGTCCTCTGTCCGTTTCCTCATCATCAAAATCCATTCTAGATGATCCAGCTGCTATTATTTGATCATGTTGTAATCTATCATTAATTTTCCTTCTTGGAAACACGCTATTTTCAATTGATATATGTAAATTATAATATAAAGAAGTAACAATTACATAACAGAACGAAACTTACATATTAAATCATGTTGCATAATTAGTGTATCAGTCTAATAAATGATATTTGTCAGAAGATATGCTTCCAGTATATTTTTTGTGTTGCGACTCCTGGTAAATTGTTCTCGATCTGTAATATACAAAAGTTTGCAAAAATAAATATATACAAAAGACTAGTAATGCAACATTACTGATATAATTATCAAATAAAATTAAAATATAAGTGAAATAAAATAGTATTAATATAACAGAACAGTATTAAATAAAAAGATCATGCCGTTTTTCGATCAAAGTAGAATCTTAAATGCTAAATTAATATTTATATTACTGTATGAATTTATATTACTGTATTTATTTAGTATTTAAAATCCTGTTTTGATCAAAAGATGACATGATCTTATTTTAAAATTCAAATACTATAATGTTTATTTTTTAAAAAATATTATAAAGTACCTCTGTTAAATGACCATTATCCTTATTGCAATATTGCTGCAGGCCACGCGGCCATATACTCATGCGACCCCAGTGGGCCTTAACAGCGCCACGCCATTGCAAGCAGCGCCACAAAAGACGCTCTAGAACTAGCGACTCGCAAATGCGCGGATACACAACCGACTGAGCGCTCCTACCCATTCCAATAGACGCGAAGCGCGAACATATATGTATATAAATTGTCGCGGAAATTATTTAAGAGCTAAGATCTACTTGGATAAAAAATAGCATGATTTCTCTTAATTTATTTTCGGTCTAATTGGTATTAGAATTGTTAAATAATATTTAATAAAATTTAGTTATTCTTCCAATCGCGTTTTTGCTGTACATTGTTTATTATTTTAGTTTAAATGATAACGGGCGTTGTAGCAATTACACGCGTCTCATATATCTCAAATTTATATTCAAAACTTATATGCTCATAAAAACTAATTAATTGGAGATCCTCTCCAATTGAATAAGTTTCCGTAAATTATAATACATGTTACAATACTTCGTATTAGCAAATTATATTTGATAATATGAAGTAATACATAAATGAAATAAATAGCATTAAGGATTCAGTTTTGACCATTATAAGCATTTAATTTATAATATTGATTGTATACTCACATGTATGGTCTAAAGTAAGACTATTGAAACCCTTGATTATATGTATGTATTCCAGTGACAATGTGCGATAAATATGTTCAAACATATTTAAGTCGCTGCCACTTTATGCTAATCATGGTGCTAATTTCTCTGAAAAGTTAATAATTTTCAAATTATGTAACAAATAAAAATTTTTAATATTTAAAATAATAATAATTAATAAGTGTCTAGGTTGGGAGTCAGCGAGGAAGGAGTTGCGCACAGTAATCAATAAATAAAAATTACTTTTTTATAACATGATTTGATGTCTTCTTTATTTCAAAATCTTGTTTCGACTTGCTTTGTAGTCATCCTCAGCAATATAACAATTAGCAGTATAATAATCCGTCCAAAATCCGAGTCACTCTCTTTGAACTGTAGTTCTAGATTCTGGAACAAAGTACTCAATATATTCACAAGCTTTGAAAAATTTGTTTATGCGATAATTCACTTAATTTAATAATAACACGTGTCACGAAAATTTATAACAAAAATGTATAAATTGCGATTGTCACGTCAAGTATGACCAATGCTGCCAAATAGTTGAAAAATTGAAGGGTAGATGGTACGCCAAAAAAGCAGTAGATTTGAAATTTAGGTTAATATTTAGGGTCATTCCACACAAACTTGCATAGCCGCATAACTATATGCATAAAGAAAATTATCCAATCATATTTCTGTCATAAAGACAAACGTAAAATATGATTGGATGATTTTCTTTATGTATATGTTTGTATTTTTATATTGTATTTGTATATTTAAGACCGCCTAACTACGGTTCTTAAGAAGTCAATGATAGGGCTGCATTAGTACCTTAAAACATTACTTACATCTTATAATCCGACGTTTCATAAATACCTGTGAAATTAGCAATTCTTTTGATAGGTACATGCCAGAAAATAAGCTGTGAAGTAAACCACAATGGATATAAAAATTATGTATATACAGCATGCACGTATCAATGTATGAACGAATCGACTATTCTAAACACAATCAACCCCTAAAATCAAAAGAATCTATTATTCTGACATTTCTAGAGCCAATCGAGCTGTTCGATCCACTCCGGATTCAAAGACCGAGTTCGCAGAGCTAATGATTTATAGATTTTCGTGCCTAAATTAAATTTACCTGTATATTCATGATAATGATATCAAAATTACTTCATCTTGTCTTTTTAAACATTTCTGCATAGATGTTATTAATTTTTCTTTGCCCGTTACTTATTATTATCTGATTAATTTTTCTTTTAGCGTATCTATAAATACAATTCAAATATATTCCTAACATTTTTATTTATCCCATAAAAGTGAGTAATTGAACTCTACCTTATATCTTAATCTCTTATTTTTTTCAGATTATGTACTTTTTCGCTTGAGTAACTACTTATAATTTACCTTTCAGTAATTTTGTGTGTGCTCTTCTTCTATTTTCAGTGTACTTCTTGCACAATTTCTGCACATCAGTGCGTATCTGACATTTAAAAAATCCATCATACCGTCCGTTTGACTTATTCATATTGCAATACATTGCTATTATTTAAAATGCCTGTGCCACACTCAATAGTTTATCAAAATTAATTCCAGTTTTTAGATATATCTTATTTAAAGGAGTACTTAAAATAAGTTATTTATAATTCGACATTTACAATTATTAAAATAAAGCACTAAGATAATTTTTGTATAAACAATTCCAATATTTGTAAATATATTATTTGTGTCTTAATTATTTGTATAAATTATTTCACTAAAAAATATTTTTCTTCAGAAGTAAAGAAAAAAAAGAAAGATGTACTTGTGTAAAAGTTCAGCCAAAAAAAGTAGGCCTATAGCACAGTATTGCTGCAGGCTACGCAGCCATACACTCATGCGACCCTAGTGGGTCTTAACAGCGCCACGCCATTGCAAGCAGCGCCACAAAGGCATTTATTAATTACAATGTGATCAAACAGGTGTCACATATTTATCTGTGAATAATAAAATTTTATCAATATATCTGTTGTTTTTTTTTTAAATTTTGTTTCTACATTTTATTAGTTAAATAAACCAAATTTTTGTCAGGTCAGGTCATCTATCTGAAAAATAAACATAAATTTCTATTAATCAAATTTAAATAATAACATATTTAGTAAAAGCGCGTTCTATTATTTGTCTAGTTTGTGATAAAATAAAATTAAAATTATTCTCGACCTGTAATATACAAAAGTTTGCAAAAATAAATATATACAAAAGACTAGTAATGCAACATTACTGATATAATTATAATAAAATTAAAATATAAGTAAAATAAAATAGTATTAATACAACAGAACAGTATTAAATAAAAAGATCATGCCGTTTTTCGATCAAAGTAGAATCTTAAATGCTAAATTAATATTTATATTACTGTATGAATATTAATTTAGTATTTAAAGTCCTGTTCTCTATTTTCTATTTCTGTTTCCTATTCCTTTCATTGTGCGCAGCTCCTGAGATGAACTCGTCTTTATATATACAGGGTATTTGGAAAATAATGATAAATCTTTCGCATAAGGGCAGAATGAACTAAATTGAGAAGAAAACTCTTCTACCATTTTCCAATTTTCGCAATAGTTAAGAAGATGCTGGAACGACGGCAGAACTTAATCAAGGTCGATATTACATAATTTTATTTCCAATATATAAGATGCTTACGCCCTCTGAGTTAATATGATCATGCAGGAAATTCAATCGATTAATTATCGACATTTTTATTCTGTTTCTTACATAACCATCTGAGCTCAGAGACAAAAACATATTAAGTTCGATCCCACAAATGTAAGAATTATTTAATTTTGGAAAATTTTCCAATTTTAGAATTGAGAAAAAAATAAACCGGGATTGAAGTTAATTTTATATTTGTGGACTTTAGAAATACAGTTGTATTATATACACATGCAATGTAGGCCGCGTTTCAATATATACCACCAGTACTAAACATCTGTAATATATATAAAGTACAGATTTTTAACTTTTAATAGTTATATCGACGAAGCCGTAGTAGCACTTTTTTTTACGTCCAATGCCATTTTAGATTAGGATAATATATTATCAAAAATGAATACAACATTACACATACATGACGTAACTCTCTTTGCTCTGTCTAATAAAAAAAGATAGATACTTATAGTATAATATATACATTACTAACATGTCGACTCATATATCCAATATAGAAAATTATATGTATATTATACCATGTAAACACATACGCACGCATTATATAAATAGATAAAAGTCTCATGTTGAGATATTAATTGCTAAAAATTACTAAAAACTGTCTTTAATAATTTTTTATTCAAACACTATCAACTTTAAGAAAAACTGCAAGAGACAAAAATTATTTATTTTCTTCTCATAGAATTCTACGAATTTTTTCAAAATTTTTTATCAACTTTTTAGTACTACATTTTTTCATTTTTACCAACATGAGAAAATACGGCATTAAAAAATTCTAAAAAAATTCTAAAAAAATTTTTAGAGCTCTATGAGAAGAAAATAAATAATTTTTGCTGGTTTTTTGTAAAGTTGAATATTTGATTTATTTATGGCGTAAATTCTTTATATTTTTACTAATATTGAAAAAATTTTTTATAAAAATTAAAAATGTCAATCTTGACAAAAATCGAATTTGTTTACTTCAATCGGATTTTTCGAGTAGAAACAAAAACTTGAATATTTTTTCATATTTTTTTCCTAATAGAGAATTTCGAGACGAACAATTCAATGTGACAAGACGACATTATTTTTTGTTTTTCAATAATTTAAACAGAGATTATGTTTAATCAAACGTTTTCGAAATAAATTTTTAAAAATTTAAATCTAGGAAACTAATGGAGATAAAAATCTAAAAAAATAACTGAGTATTTTAAGATGGGAAACATAAAAACATCAGTAAAAAGATCGTAAGGGGTCAGTGACGAAGATCGTTGATTTGGAGTGGAGACCATATATGTGTCAGTCTGTGAAAAAATTGTTATAATTATATAAATAAATAAAAAAATTTTAATTGTATAAATAATCTTGAATATACTTCACATAGAAATGATCTATTAGTAGGAGTCCACTCTTTATTGACCAATCTATGTCGCCTATTGAGCACGCCGAGTTGGATCTCGAAGGAAAATTTTCATAATGAATCGTTTTTCGTTAGAATTTATACGCTCGGAAGCTGTACAATCAGTAATGTTATTGAAATATTCAGTAATTATAGAAATGAAATATAGATAACAAATCTAAAATAATATTTATTTTTAGATAAACTATTATTATTAAATGTAAAGTATTTAAAGAATTTATGATTAATCTTATATCAAATTTTAGTTACAAATATTATAGTAAGTTTAACATATATCCTATAGTTGTAACTCGTTATGACAGTAACGATATCATTGTTGTCATAACGAGTAACAGAATGCAGCTACAGCAAGCCTATGCCTTGAACCAACCCTTAAAAGGTTTCTAAAGCCGTCTGTTTTACTGATTAAATCATGTAATTTTTATATAACAAATACTTTTTTTCTGTTTCAGCCATTCGAAAATCCTTTTCCAGGATTAAAGTATATACATTAATACGTGTCTGGAAAGTGGAGTCTACGTCTAGAACGATCAAAAATTTCAAAATTGATATATTTTTTACCATTTCTTAGTGAAACATGGCGTCTCAGCTGTCAAGTCGTGACAACATTTACTTGAAATAAATGCTTTGCAATCTGTACGTACAAAATAATGGTTCCCAGACACGTAGTTTACACGAACAAATAACATCGAGTTCTTAGAATTAGAGTTAGACACTTTATCGACGAATTTGTTACGAAAATTATCGTTCCTTTCTCGTATCAGTAATCATTTAATCCGTTAGGTCTTTTAGATCTTGTCATAATCTTCGTCAAACTTTTAATGCAAGCGTCCTGAAAGGAAGAGATCGATTGAGATTTGGAGCAAACTATTAACATCATAAGCAGATGGGAAAAGCTTACGTGGGAGTTAATCCAATTCCACTATTCTCCGCATATCTCGCAACATTTCTCAATCTTCTTTCGGCCAGTTTGATTTTATATGGATTTTATGCCGCTTCTCAAAATGTTTACGGAGCCTGCATTTATGTCAAAGCATACGACAAAAGAAAACAGCGTGATTATTATGAAATCATGTGTTGCGCCGATTAAAACTATCTTAATACCACACTTAGAACTATATAGCGCGCTACTTCTATCTTATTTAATAGAATAAGCTTGTTAATAGAATAAGCTTATTTAATAGAATAAGCTTGCAACTTCGAATTCTACAAGATTCTTGCATTCATAAATTTCTCTGGCCTTACATTAGATAAAGAATGATGTACCACGGTAGAAGCCATTTACCGTCCATCGAGAGAGTTTTAGAAATTACCAACGTTCTTCCAGCTGAGGTGTGGTCGCATGTTAGGAGCGAAGACAATTCTGCGAACTTATTATCAAGAGGTATAATGCATTTTCTAATGCCCTTCAAAATCACAGCATGTGGTGGGAAAGTCCGTCATATCTCTCCAATAGAATTATGATAGCAAACGAATTTGTCTAAGGTATCAGTTTATGAAAAACTCTAAGATCCCCCACAAAACCAGGATATCCGGCATAACAAAACATATCTGTATCACATAGCTTGAAGCTGTGATATAATAGCATACACACTTTCTTGTCAGGCAACATCTGAAAAATAAACATAAATTTCTGTTAATCAAATTTAAATAATAACATATTTAAAAAAAAGCAAATCTATCAATATTACAGATAGTGCTGAAATTTCAATATGAACCGCCAATAGCACCAAGAATATTATCAAGATCCGTTTCGTTTGA
Organism: Trachymyrmex septentrionalis; assembly: GCF_001594115.1. Classification (NCBI taxonomy): domain Eukaryota; kingdom Metazoa; phylum Arthropoda; class Insecta; order Hymenoptera; family Formicidae; genus Trachymyrmex; species Trachymyrmex septentrionalis. Next base: position 646,000 of record NW_017304876.1, read on the forward strand.
ACTTTTCTGTTATAATATTCATACGATTCACAGTTTTTATAAATGGTATTTTTTATAAAAAATGGTATTTATCTATAAGAATCAAAAGTTGCTAGCAACCACAACAGCAAGTAACTGCACTTTCGGTTCTATACGAGGTCTTCCTGAATTATTAAATTTTATCAGCATCGGACTAAGTTATTTTCTAATAAATAAAAAGTGTTTGATGCCATATGAAAATGTTCTTTGAATTGACATATCATGAATCTAAGTACTACATTATTTACGTAATTTTCTATTTGGATTACTTTTTTTTGTTTGTCCTCTTAATTGAGAAACTTGCATACAAATAATTATTACATTCAATAATTCTTCCGTTTCACTTTTGCTTTCGTTATTTGAATCCAGAGCTAAAGCAGTCTTTAATATATCATTATTCGCAGTTTATCAATAAAATTTTTTCTATTTTATCAATATCTGAAATTGAAAGAAGCAATTGTGAAGTCTTTACTTTTTAAGATTGTTGGAAACATCTTTCCGACAGAAAAGTTCAAACGGCATTTAGTTAATTTACAAATTCTTGGATCGTAATCTATTAAACATGATTAAACAATACCACGAAGAATACCGACACGAATAATTTACGAATAAATTACCTTTAATATAATTGCATTTGTCCGCCATGTATGTTACTCTAACTTGTTCCAAATTTCACTAAAAAATATTTTTCTTCAGGAGTAAAAAAAA
>NW_017304876.1:646825-655942 GCF_001594115.1 Trachymyrmex septentrionalis
GCGGATACACAACCGACTGAGCGCTCCCACCCATTCCAATAGGCGCGAAGCACGAACATATATGTATACAAATTGACGCGGAAATTATTTAAGAGCTAAGATCTACTTGGATAAAAAATAGCATGATTTCTCTTAATTTATTTTCGGTCTAATTGGTATTAGAATTGTTAAATAATATTTAATAAAATTTAGTTATTCTTCCAATCGAATTTTTGCTGTACATTGTTTATTATTTTAGCTTAAATGATAACGGGCGTTGTAGCAATTACACGCGTCTTTGGATAATAAATGTTGGTAAGAGATACCAGTAATTGCTTTCATCCAGCCTATTCGTTCAGTAGTTAGGAAATATATCATTGCACATTGTTTTCCATCAAATAAATTTTCAAGTAAAAATTCCATTTATCTTCCATTTATCCGCTCAACGATTGAATTGGATGCTGAATCGTAGTGCTCGTTATCAACATCTCTTCTCTAAGGGGCGATTTATAATAGACAGTAACCGTAATTAAGTTTATTTATTCCTATGTTAAATTATTAAATATTTTTTGGTGTGCACGTTTTATTTTTAATACAGAAATTCCAATTTGTATAAAATTTCATTTTATTTGATGAAATAGTAAAAGCATCAATATTTATTGAAAAATAACATTTATACATAGTCATAAATTATTGTTTTTTAACTTCCCGACACCAAAAAACTTTGAAATTCAAAAGAATAAAAACAGGACTTAAACAGGACGACAACTTTTCTTTCGGAATATATTCTACACATGAAAATACACAAATTTACAGCATTACAGGAAAATAAGAGGAAAAATATTTATCCTCTTGTTGACAATTTTCTCCAACAGAAGCGCACGAATTTGTTTTTCCTTATAGCGCTTTTTCGACACCTTAGGTCTGTTCTTTTTGGCTGAATTTTGCACTAGTTTATCTTTCTTCTTCTTTCCTGCTAAAGAGAAAAGGAAGAAAGATGAGCAGGTGCAAAAGTTCAGCCAAAAAGAACAGGCCTCGAATTTTGAACCATTTTTTCGGGAGTTTGGTCTTTTCTTTTTACTCCGTGCGTGTCTTCAGCCTATCCTATTTATTATCCTATTTAGGATGTATGACAATAATTCTCTTTCCCAAGCAATGAGTCGCGGCTTTACATGCCACCGATCATATCCGATACGTTCCTTTACCTGAGTATGACATATGCAAGTTAGTTTAGTTGAAATTTGTCTTTACACACACACGCGCGCGCGCGCCCGCACACGCACAAGCATTATGAAAATTAAAAGATCTTATCACTTACAATAATGTAATGAACAGGCATTCTGAACTTAAATGCTCACGTATGTTGTGCTTTACTAATTTATGTTGTATAGGTCCTAATAATGGCTAAGTTTTTAATTCATTGATTGATCAATTGCAAATGCATTAAAGAATTCTTTTATTCATCGATTAAATACATCAACATATTTTTATTTACAGCGCTGAAATCAGGCTGAATCATAACAGACTAATTTAGTCGATGGATTGATGAAATTTCTGATTGAACATGGTGGGAGTATATTTCTTAACCAAAAATATTATGATTATTTGTTAATGTTATTCTGGGTGTTACAATATGGAAATATTATATGGGAATATTATAATATACTTTAATTTAAAAAATACTTAAAAATAAATCTTCGTCTGATTCCTCTTCTTCGTCTTTAATGATCAGCAATAGTGATATATTGGATTTATTATTAATCAAACGTAAATGTGTTAAGCACATAAAAATTTAAAATTTTTTCTCAAAAACAGTGCCATTATATTTGGACATGGACTTTAAAGCATACTTTCTAATATTTAGAATTTTAATTGAGATATGCACTAAGTATATAATGATTATAATTGCAAAAAGTATTATGTAAATAATATGTAAAAGTATACAACTTCGATTAAAAACACGAGGCATCTTATTAATATTTAAAGTTTTAGTTCAAAAATTAATTTATGGTAATTTATGGTAATATGGCATTTATAGTAAATTATTTTGTTTCAAAAATTCTTTAACTTGTGTGTAATCAACCCAATAATCAACAGGTAAGACTACAGATGAATATAAAGAATGGAATTTCAGATGAAAAATATATGTGCCTAATATTTTTGGCCAAATCTGTGTATGTATATATATATATATATGTATATATATATATATATAATGTAATATTATGTATATAATACATGAAATGCTTATTATGTCTAACACTGATTTTATATATTCAGGATCTTATTCAATGTTTAGATAACAAGAATAGGATATTCACCAACATCAATTAAAAAAGCAATTTTATTAACTATATGGATTGTTGCAAGTCAAAAATCGATTCGATCAACTGCGGACCGTTTTGATCTACAATAAATAAAGGAAATGCTCATACCATATTTATACGAACTTGTAAATTATTAACTAAGAAGATACAAAATTATATATTTTGGCCTAAAGGAAGAGCTGCACTCATGAATGTCGAACAATTTTATCAGTTAAGAGGACAAGAAAGTTTTCCTAATGTCTTTGAATGTGTAGATGGATCGCATATATCCCAATACTTGAATCTACAAACGATAATTCTTATTACCACAGGAAAGGTTTTTGCTCCGTTTTGTTACAAGGTATCTGTAACGCCAAAAGAGAATTTATTGATATATATTGTTGATAACCAAGATCAACACATGACGCTAGTATGTGACAAAATTCCTCAATATATAAAAAATTAATTGAAAACCGAGAACAAATGCTTCCTCTAAATACATATCTTTTAAGAGATTCGGTTTATTTTTTATAAACTTTTATCATAGTCCTTTTTACGAATAATGGACATTTAACGCCTGAAGAAAATTGCTTTAATAAAAAATTATGTAGTACTACAGTCATTCGAAGCTTATGGCCATTTAAAATATTTATTTAGAAGATTAAAATTGTTTAAAGTCATAGAATTTGAGTATATTAAATACATTATTTTAATACGTTGCATATTACGTAACACTTTCATACATTTTTATAAATATTTTATATTAGAGAATATTGTTTTCCTGTTGAATTATATATTTGATCAGCTTCTTCGTTATTTTTTGTGGAGTAGGCCTACTGGGGAAACCACTTAAAAAAAAACGCATCAACAATAGTACCTCAGAGGTGATGTGGAAAGCTATTGTCTATTATAATTGTCGTATATATTTGTATATATCCTAATTGCTTATTATATTATTGCTGATTATATTATTGCAGAATATACACATAATATGTTAATAATAAAAAATTTAATTATTAAAATAAAAATCACGTAGGAAGGAAAATATTTTAATGATATTTGCCAGAAGATATCCTTCCAGTATATTTTTTGTGTTGCGACTTCTGGCGTACAGCGTCAACCTGAAATCACAATGAAAAGCACAGGCAATAGGAACAGGTAATAACAAATTTCAATCTATCAGAAACCCTGTATATCAGAATGGATGCTTTCTGACAGGTTAAAATCTCTTATTCCTTATTCCTTGTCTGTGATTTTCATTGTATTTAAGGTTTTTTTACGTAAGCGATCGGCGGCTCGGCTATATTAAGTGATATAGTGGATGGACAGTAACACCTCAGGAATCGGCTCGAAATGTGTAACTATAATTCCGAGCACTGAGCACCTATCATGGAACAAGTCGGAATGCATTCCGGAATTATTCATTTAATCCTTAGATTTTTATTGTGTTTTCTAGGGAAAACGGAATAATTCAACAGTAAGTACATGTATGCATACGCATATGTATATCACTGCCGAAGACGAAAGTACAAGGTGGACATATGCACGCTAAACACGAAAAAAAGAAAGCCTTTATTGGAGACAAGTATAAAGTGACTTCCTAAAAGCATCTACTTTTACAGAAAATTTATTTCATGGTCCTGGAGTGGATGAATGTAAAAATTGATATTTAACTTTGAATACTTACCATTTTGTTCAAACATAATTTTTCGAAAAACAGCTACGTCAGATATTGAATTTATGTTTCAATTTTATGTATTATTTTTGCTTTCAAATGAGTTTTATAAAAGCGGCAGTAGTTATCGCAAATCATGTTTTTTAAAAACAATGTTTATAAAAATATTTATTGGTGGCATATTATTTTTAATTATTTTTTAATAAGATTTAAATAACAAAGATAGAAAAAAGTATAATTTTTACAAAGAAATAAACTCTGACTTATTTATCTCTTTCTGTTTTTTCCATAAAAAGTTACAAAATTAATTTTTGTTTTCACGTGACTAAATTATACCTATGCTTTTAATAGCATTAAAATTCGATACTGGTGTGAATAGTATGCAAGAGATGCAAAAAAGACTGTATTGTACTTTTAAGTGCAACAAACGAAACATTATGAATTTGTTCGGTTCTAATGATTTGGAACTTCTATATATATCATGTACTACTAGTTTTCGTGGACTTTATTCGCGAGGTCGGAGAAGATCCATCGATGTTTTTTGAAAGAAAAAACATGATCTTTCTTCGGTAGAATTTATTTTCGTTGAAGAGGAGAAGAACCCTCTCAATATGTTGAAGTTGAATGAGAAAGAAAGTGAAGAATTAGAACCTATTTTGTCTAAAATTTTACTTTATTTTGCAGAATCTCGCTGTAACTAACAATGAATCGGTGAAGTAATACTCTGAGTCTAGTAGAAAAATTGATAATTTTAGAGAGTTTTACTTAAATTCCAATGTTTTTCAACAATCGATATCAATTAGATTATAAAGCCCGACGGACATTTCGAAAGAATTACACATGGGCACAATATTATTATATAGTAAAGTAACTATCCCTATTAATGTGCCTTTAAGCCAATTTGCTTATTACTGAATTAATTATTAAATATTGTAGGTGTAATTTTATCTGCTTGAAATTAATATCGGTTTTTATGTTTCATAATTTGCGTTTTTCACTGCGTTCTACAAACACTGTAGATTGGATACAATTATGAGGCAATCGAATGATTAAAACGAGCCACTTGTGCATACAGTTTCACACCGAATACTTTATTGTCTTTTTAAAATGACAATGAGCGCTACTCGCGGAAACACTTTGGTGCGACTTATTCCGGTTTAGTAACTTTGTTGCCATTTGAATTCACATGTACATATTTGGTCCATTTTTAGTTTTAGTATTAGAACCAATTAAACGAACGGATTAAAAAAATGACCACATATAGCAATTCGCGAATGAGTTCGAAAGCCTACAAAAATTATGTATACACGTACGACGGGAATGTAAACATTAAACTTGCAAAAAGTATAGCCTATTTGATATTCATTAAAATTACAATTTCATGAATATTCCTTTTGCGTTTCGCGATACCGAACAAAAACAATAATCTTTAAAAGCGAAAAGAGATCAATTTTACATTAAAGAAATAATACAAATTATAACAATTTGTTAAACTCAAGTTGATTATCACAATGCAAGTATTTAATAAAGTGACAAAAGGCACGGTCTGCTCCGGTCTTTTTTAACTATTTCTTTTTTTATAATATTTTTTTAATTAAAAAAAATGTTAATACTTTACAATGTGTTTGACAAAAACAAAAAAATATGTTTTTGTCCCTAGCAAATCCTTCACGCGGCGATGGCCCTATTAATATGCTCTCAATTTTTGTGCCAATCCGTATTTGACTCATTTTAACATATAGTTACAAAAACAGATAATAAGTCTAAACTAATTGTTTAAGTTGATATTACATAAATCATTATTTCAATTATTCTTATTTCAATGTACACTCATAACACAACATTCTCAGCTTCAATACACATTAATAGAAATGAGCTTAAAATCTTTTTTGCTACATATTAATGGATTCATAGGGTACTTTCCATAATTTAAGTTTGAATTAGTTCCACTAGGACCGAAAAATATATAAATAGACATAATCATCTAGTACCTTCATGATTCATGACAACTATTGTCTTGACTGCCATGAGTTGAGTTGAATTAGTTAACTAGTAGCAATGAAATCGGAGAAGCAATAAAAAGTAATTTTGCAAAATTTTACGAATTGTGAGATGCAATGCTTTTATTAATTTATACTAAGATTTGTACCTAAATTCTAAGCAGAATCATAAGGCTTGTAACATATTCCTGTAAGACTTGTAAGAATTTTTAAGTGCTTATACCTTTATACAATATTTTTACAAACAGCTTCTTACCATAAATCATAAAATTTACAAGAAATCATAGATATTTACGAATAATCGCACGTCTTACGACAAATGCGCATAAAATTAGAATATTAGTAATAAGTTCTTACAAGTTTTACGAGAACACGTTACGAGTCTTACGATTTTGCTTAGAATTGATCTATAAATTAACTTAAAGCAACAATCATATAAAATTATTATGCAGTTTTAAAATGTATTACTGTAAATTGAAAAAATTTACTTTTAACTTTCGTGTGGGATCCGCGTTGTAGGCTGCGATCCGCCGTGATGTGCCGCTGGGATGACGTTACACGGGGTCAGTAGCCGCCGGGCGCGGCTGTCCCCACTGCGCTATACTTATCATGGGCGTTTTTTCGTTATCCAATCAGAAACACAGCTAAGGTTATTTTCGTCTTCAGGGATTAAAAGATGAAGACAGCCTCAGCCATGATTACATAACGAAAAAACGCCACATGTATACTTACCGTTGTTATCTCTTATGCGTTGCCATCTTCTTCTCGCATACAAAGATTTTTTTATTGTACGATTATTTTATTTAATGGTGCGAACGTTTAGTAAGAGCGCGATGATGCGCGTGCAATATGATACCGCGAAGAAGGAAAGAAGGAAGGAATGAATTAATTGCGAAGTTCGAGTAATACAATTTATTAATTTTATTTATTTAATAAAAAAGAAACAGTAAGATATAAAATAATAATTTATGTAATTTACGATATATTCATGACATATTCATTTATTTATGTCCTTTTTATGAACAGATTATGATCTCATTGCTTCATGAATATCTCCATCATTCTCATTATCACATAAATATTACTAAGAACTATATAATTTAAATATATAATTCTTTAACTATTTTATATATTTTTTTCAAAAAATTTCTATAAATTCTGTATAAAATCTATATCAATATAAAATCTATATAATTTTTATAATCTGTAGAAAGAGATGATAAAAGGGAAAAAAAGAAAGAGATGGAAGAATGATTAAATTATGTTTTTTAAAATGTTTTTTTTTTATTAATGTTAAATTAATGTATTCTTTCGTAGATATAAAGGTAAATAAATTTTAAAACCACCTTTTGCTTAATTTTTTATTGGTCGGAGAGCAGAGGAGAGACACAGAATATAACTTTAAAACTCCATATTATATTATCCATATTCATACTAGGCAAAATAATCTTTTTATTTATAATATTCGTAAAAAAATAAAATATACTAATAAAAATAATGAAAAAGCGCAATACAACATATTCTTCCCGTCCCACTTACAGACTGCGGACTGTCGGATATATTTTTCATGTATATCCGGTGTGGTTAAAAAAATATGATATATTGCACAATACATATATCGCATACATGCAACCATTCACTGCATATTCACACTTACATTATATTACAATATTATTATGCAAAGATATAAATCACTCATCGTAAACATATAACCCTTTGAGAGATAGTCAGGAAACACAGTTTCTTGTGTAACGCATAACGCATAACGCATAAGGAAATTAACCAATCAAAGTCCTTTATTTTCTTCTTTTTAATAAAATATTTTTAATGTTAAATTAATATATTCTTTCATAGATATAAAGGTAAGTAAATTTCCGGTATGGTTAAAAAAATGTGATGTATTGCAGAATTGTAATTTGTTTTAGCTTTTGCTGTTGCTGCTGTCTACTGCTGCCAGTGATAGTTTATTTTAAAGAACGATTTGATGAAAATAGTGAATTCAATTTCAGTATGTTAATTAACAATAAATGCCATAAAGTAATTTTTAAACTAAAAGATGGCAAAAAGACCTATTTTTTCGAGCATTTTTTGGATCTCAAATTTTAAACTTTTTTTTATGCCAAATAGTACTATATAATGTAACATTCATCCTAGAAAAATTTTAAGATGAGTATAGGCACGGTTCCAGAGATACTTTTTTAATGTGAGTCCCCTTGATTCTTACAGATCGGGGTGTTTTTTTAATGTGAGTCCTCTTGCTTTTCACAGATCGGGATGTTTTTTTAATGTGAGTCCCCTTGCTTCTCACATATCGAGGTGTTTTTTAATGTGAGTCCCCTTGCTTCTCACAGATCGGGGTGTTTTTACCCCCTTGTATCTCCAGAATCGTGCCTATGCTCATCTTGAAATTTTACTGTGATTAATGTTTCATCTAATAGTACTACTTATCATAAAAAAAAGTTTGAAATTCGAGGTTCAAAAAATAGGCGAAATCACTTTTGCCATCACTCTTTTAAACAATAATAATAAGACACCTTATATTTTTGATCAAAGCTTTATATTTTTATATATTATTTACGTATTCCATATTTTTTGCAGTTATAATCACTATACTAGTACATACCTCAATTGAAATTCCAGATAATCGAAAATGTGCTTTAAAGTATACATCTGAGTATAAAGGTACTCTAAGAAATTATCAATTTTTGTGTGCTTAGCCATATTTACATTTAATTAATAATAAATCCATATCAGTATCTGTTGTTGATCATTAAGGAATCAGAGAAGATTCTCATCTGTTGTAAAAAACATTTTTTAAAATTATATTATAATATTGTAACGTTTCCATATTATAGTGTCCATAAAACACAATATTAACCAATAATCATAATTAATATTTTAGACAATATATCCATGTTTAATCAGAAAACTAAATTAGTCGATAAATCTGATGGATGCAATGATTTCAGCGCTGTAAATAAAAACACATAGACGTATTTAATCGATAAATAAAAGACTCTTTGATGCATTTGCGCTTTATACGATTGATCAATTAATGAATTAAAAAACTCACCTGATTTAGATTACTGTTTTTCATGTCTAATGTCTATTGCACACTGGACGCGATGAGCAATGAGCGATGAATCCGATGAGAACT
>NW_017304877.1:0-504 GCF_001594115.1 Trachymyrmex septentrionalis
AACAATTATTTCTATAATAATATTATAATAATTTATCAATGTAAATATAAAACGTGATAAATATAAATTTATTTTATAGTTAAAAGATAGCACTTTGAAGTAGCATAAACGAAATTTAGAAACAAATTTTCTTTGACTGCAAAAAAAAAAAGATAAATTTGACCAAAAATTTTAACGTATTTAACCTTTTAATTTTTTCGAAAATCTGACTAGATTAATTCCGCTACCAGATTCGTTTTGCAGCAAACAAAATCCATGCAAAATACTTTGTTTATTCAAGTTCAAAAAAAGGTTTATTTTTGAATAACTGTAATTAAAGAAGCATTTTACTATTTATTAATTTCTAACCCATTTAGATAGATCCTAATCATATCTGGAAAATATCATAATAAGAGATTCAACTTTTCTGTCTACTCTCTGAATTTATTTCACAATGATGATGAATTGACGTGTGCATGATATTCATTTTTAAAAGTAAATTTTTTTACATTCAGTATACAAATT
>NW_017304878.1:0-412 GCF_001594115.1 Trachymyrmex septentrionalis
CCCTCTGACAAAGTGGACGTAAACTACATAGCAATGTCTACTTTTCTTACGATCACCGACGAGATACTATTAAAGACTGAAATATTTACAGAGTATTATTGAGTTCTAAATGCATAAATACGTCTACTAAACTAATAAATCATAATATTAGTACAATATTATTAGTATTTAACTCTTAATTACTTCAATATTCACAAGAACGCGATCTCCCGTAAAGGATGTCGGTCTTTAATAGTATCTTGTCGATGGTTTTATTCTTATTTCTAATTATTTTATTGTATTTCGTTAATGAAATTGCAATAACTTTATTAATATTATTTTTTATTGCAATCCTTTATACAATTCAATATATATAATATAATTATAATAATTATTTATAAAACAATATACAATTATAAATGCTGTTCAAAAT
>NW_017304879.1:0-754 GCF_001594115.1 Trachymyrmex septentrionalis
CATCATGAGTTCTTGCCACAGGGTAGAACGGTCAATAAGGAATATTCTCTGCAAGTTATGCGCAATTTGCGCGAAGCAATCCGCCAGAAACCCGGATTTGTGGAAGAACAAAAATTGACTTTTGCACCATGATAACGCCCCTGCTCACACATCGTTGCTTGTGCGCGAATTTTTGACCAAAAACAACACCCTAATGCCGCAGCCACCGTATTCCCCAGATCTGGCCCCCTGTGACTTTTTCTTGTTCCCGAAACTGAAGAGGCCCATGAAAGGACGACGCTACGCTACGATTGAGGAGATAAAGACGGCATCGAAGGAGGAGCTGAACAAGATCACAAAAAATAATTTTTTGAAGTGCTTCGAGGATTGGAAAAAACGTTGGCACAAGTGTATAATATCTGATGGGGATTACTTTGAAGGGGACAAAATAGATATTCATGAATAAATAAATAATTTTTGAAAAAACATAAAATTCGCGATACTTTTTGAACAGACCTCGTATATATATATTGTATATATACACACATACTGCTAAAAAAAATTATGAGTAATATAGAAAAATTGTGGGTAAAAATTGGCCAACTTTGATTAACGATTACTTTGCAAAAAGTTATTATAGGATAACGTTTTTCTTTTATATTAAAGCTTGAAATCTCCACTTTAAGATTTTGTGGATTTTAAGTTTGATGATTCCTGCTGTTGTAACTTCTAAAAATATGTATTTGTCATATTAAAAATTGCAAAATTTAATGGA
>NW_017304879.1:854-2101 GCF_001594115.1 Trachymyrmex septentrionalis
TGGAATGCACGGACTTTATAAAATTTTTAGGGAATGCCGTTTGCAGCGGCATGAAATTCGAACTTTCCCCTTTAATTTAACAAAAAACGACTCGCTGCGATTTTTTTTGCAAAGTTACAGGACTTCAAAGTTACGCTTGTATTTTTGACATATACTATTGACATTGCCTGCATTATGGTGGTGCATTATGGCGTTGTGATGCCGGATATGCACCACAACGAAGCCACAACGATTGCTGAATGGGTTTTGCACGTTTCTGCGTGTAAATTTCAATAACATGCGTTGTTTCTGCGTTGCTCGATTACTGTTTGCAATCGACTTCTCATATTAATGCAGGCTCTATAAGGGGATTAATATGAGGAATTAACTGCAAGCAGTAATCAAGCAACGCGGAGGCAATACGTATTATTGGAATTTATATGTAGAAACACGATGTCCAAAATCCATCCAGCAATTCGTCGTGGTGCATATCCGGTAATGCAGATAATGTCGGTAATATATGTCAAAAATGCAAGAGTAACTTTAAAGTGCTGTAATTTCACGAAAAAGAATCGCAGTGACTCGGTGTTTTAATTAAAGGGGAAAATTCAAACTTTATTTTGCTACTGCAAACGGTATTCCTCAAAAAAAGAGTAAAGTTTACAGAGTCCGTCAAACTTTGCAATTTTCAATATGACAAACACACCTTCATATTTTTGGAAGTTACAGTAGCAGGGGTCATCAAACTTAAAATCTGGCCATAGAGTCTTAAAGTAGAGATTTCAAGCTTTAATATAAAAGAAAAGAAAAACGTTATCCTACGATAATTTTCTGCAAAGTTATCGTTAGTCAAAATTGGCTAATTTTTATTTACAATTTTTCTATGCCATAATTTTTTGAGCAGCGCGCGCGTGTGTGTGTGTGTATACCGAACTGGAAAGGATACAGGCAGTAGGAGTCAAGCACCGAAGACGTCGCGCAAATAATATATCTATGAAGTGTGAAACTTCTTTATTCACTAAAATACGCTTACATGTTTTGACTCACTTTTGAGCCCTCCTCAGAGACAACAAAAATTAACATACATTAACTGAATAAAAATTATTCTGTTATGATGAGTACCCATACTTCGAGAATTTAAACGCCAAAAAGAGTGAAATAAAACAAAAAAGGAAATAATGGAAATATCGAAATAGAAAATATATAAAACTAATTTATCAAAAATTTTAAGATTATAATTAATCATCTCGAAAATAAGGACGCTTATC
>NW_017304880.1:0-364 GCF_001594115.1 Trachymyrmex septentrionalis
GAAAATTAATTTAGAAAGCGTTTAATGATTTTATGATGAGAGATCTACTATACGAGTCACACTATACGACAGCCAGTTTTTATTGACTCCTTAAGTTTTGTCAATTCCCGCTTATATTTAAATCATACTAATTTTAGGTGTCATAAACATTATATTTCAGCAACGTAAATATAAAATAAGCCTTAGATGAAAAATTGTTGTAGAACAGTATGCACATCCACTCATTTTCTAAATTTTTACGTATATTTTTTGTAATAAATATCTAGTCGATGTAGTCATAAACATGCATGAGCAGTCGTTTCGGAAGTTAAAGCAAATTAGGTAAAAGTTAAAGAAAGAGAAATAATGCATATACCTTTCGTTC
>NW_017304881.1:0-677 GCF_001594115.1 Trachymyrmex septentrionalis
TTCACGTTCGGTATCGTGTGATAAGTCTCAAAAATCGCTAGACCGAGTAATCTCTGTCACTCAAATGGCAGGAAAGTAATTCGTCGCGAGGACAGTGCTCTTCCCGTTTAGCGTAAACGTCAATGGCATAATGGAAAAAGCGTTCGATTAATACTAATATTTCACAGCATCTCATCGAGCTTTTTAAACTCACGCATGTTTGTAGAATCCGCAGACACATCTGTCCGCAGGAGCTCTGATCGACGTGCGATTGTACTCTATCGTAGCATCGTTCCCGAAATATCGCACCAGTTCTTTGGGCGGTCGAAGATTACCGAAACTGTCAAAGTACTCGACGCGGTGATTCCTCTTCGTGTACGCTACCCAGTGAGTACCAGGTCCCGTCGAATCGTCCAGATTCACGATACCGCTTTCGAAAGTACTCGATACGCGCGCAGCTCATCGGTAATGTATTACGCATGAAAACGCCTCTAAAGTATGATACGCGCATACGTCTCGTGAGCTCGTTCAATTGCACATTGGTAGTTGCGCCAGACGGCATTTTTATCATCTCTTTGGCGTTTTTTTTTCTTTGCAGCTACGCCCTGTCCGCGTTTATACGGGCCGAGATACAGTCCGCGTCTGTATTTGTACGAAGCGAGATACAGTCCATGGCCCTGTTCCATCGCGCAATCGTG
>NW_017304881.1:777-1346 GCF_001594115.1 Trachymyrmex septentrionalis
GATGCAGCTCTTCGAGCTGACGTCGCGCGGTTTTACTGTCGTTTACCGCTTTCGCCACGCTGACTGCTCCGATCAAGGATCTAAGTGCGCTCAATATTAGCAGAAACGGTAACGTGCCGCCTCGTTTCGCCGTCGGAAGTATCCGCTTTTTCGTCACCTTTTTCCTCTTCTTTTTCGGTTTCATGCCCATGCCGATCTTGGTCTTAACTTTCATCGCTGCTCAGATGGCAGCAGCGGCGGCTCTCTTGCTCAAAGCTAAAGCTCTTGCAACGACACGTCCTAGCACTTTATCGGCGAGTACCTTGTCCACCGCGTGTCCATCGGTGAGATCGTTGCTCCGAGAATACGCAATGTTGTGTTCTCGGCATGCCGCGTCGAGCAGATTTATGTCCGCGTCACCTCTGGCTAATCACTTCGTAAGCCGAGTACCCGAACCGCAAAACTGGTAGCCCGGAATATGTGTATGTAACTCGGAAGGAAACGTGTTTATCGCTCGATTCAGCAGACCGCTGCGCGACGCTAAAGTTCGCTACAATCCTTTATCTTCGGTGCGAGACCATCCATGTGCG
>NW_017304882.1:0-971 GCF_001594115.1 Trachymyrmex septentrionalis
AGTTTTCTGCATCGAATTGTTACTGGCGATGAGAAGTGGATATATTTTGAGAATCCCAAACGCAAAAAAATCGTGGCGAAGTATCAACATCGGCACGGCCAAATCGCTTCGGAAAGAAGACAATGCTCTGCGTTTGGTGGGACCAGAAAGGAATCGTGTACTGCTGAAAACGGGCGAAATTGTCAATGGGCATCGCTACCGACAACAATTGATCAATTTGAACCATGCATTGCTCGAAAAATGGGACACGAGACACGAACGAGTGATATTGCAGCACGACAAAGCTCCGTGCCATCGCACTTCCATCGTCCAGGACACCATTAAAACGCTGAAATTGGATCTGCTACCGCACCCGCCGTATTTGCCAGACCTAGCCCCTTCCGATTATCACATGTTCCGGTCGATAGCGCATGGCTTGGCTGGACTACACTTGGCCAATTTCGAAGAAGTACAAAATTGGTTGGATGAATGGTTTCGGTCCAAAGACGCGTCGTTTTATCGTCGCGGTATTCATGTATTGCCAGAGAGATGGCAAAAATGTGTAGCTAGCGAGGAACGATACTTTGAATAAACCATTTTTTGTATTTCTCTTGAAATTTTCCATTTTTCATTGATCAAAAAAACCCGGAAACTTAGTTGCGTATCTAGTAAATTTATTTTCCCGGTAGCATGTTTTCAATACTTAGAAGTTTTCGGTCTTATTGAGCCAGCGACTAAAGCCCGACAAGGAATTTAGAAATCTCACGGCACCGTACTCTTCATACTTATAAAATTTTTGTTATTCGTATATAATTATAAAATTCGTTTAAGTTCCAATTCGTACTTATAACTTTCATATAATCTAGATACTTATAAACTCTCTTTATACTTGTGAACTCTCCATACTTATAATTCCACGTTTATAATTCTCGCGTTACAAGTAAGTTTCCTACATTTGTAATTTCTATTAGCAATTAATTCCGTCTTCGGAC
>NW_017304883.1:0-3402 GCF_001594115.1 Trachymyrmex septentrionalis
GGTCTGTTCACCCAGAACAAGATCCAGTTGGAATTTTCCCGGAACCTCCTCCTTTAAAATTTTTATATAACTGGATTATTAATACGTTTTTAAGGATAGAAAAAAATTTGTTTACAAGTTCTAAAGTATATCGCTTTGTGGTCTTGACATCTTCAAATGAAATTTGACAACAAAAAATTATTTATTAGAAAAGGAAATAAGTACATAATAACAAAAATATGATTTAATTAATTGAAATAAACTACCTATATAAAATAAGGAATAGAATCATATATAACAAAAATAGGAATGGAATTTTAATGGAATCATAATTGGTGATCCATATAATTCATAATATATTATCGAAAATTTTGAAAATCATTGATTTCGTTGAAATTTTATTTATTTTATATATTTTATAGAAAAAGCGATAATATTATGTGGAGATATACGAAAAGGAGACAAAGTAGAAATTATAGGAACCTTTTGTAGGTAATATGCTAATGTTTATTTATATATACTTGAAAAAAATAAGTACAAATTAATAATATCAAATTAGCGCGCGCATAACGTGCGCCTGTCATATCTAGTACAAATAAATTTCCGATGAACATTTACGTATTAATGGCTGATTGTTCCATCTTCAGCTAAACTATGTGGTAATTTACCTATTGAATAAACAAAAGAGTAAGAGCATAAGGGAGTAAGAGAATAAGACAGTGAGCTGAAGTTTACTGAAAAGTGGAACAACCCAACCTAAATTTTGCAAATTTCACAATCTTCGTATTAAACCTTGCGAATTGTTCCAACATTCGCTCCGTTTTGTTTTGAACACGATGGGAAAATCTGACGGTTTATGTCTCACTGATTGAAGTAAACATTGAAATTGCTCTTCATTATTAATTATTTGCACATTAAAATTTTCAGCGAGAGAAATTATACGTTTTGATATGTCATTTGTGACTTTTAATGTTTTAATCTTTTGTAAAGCGTTCTTATAGTTCGAGTCTTTGTTTCATTGTGAAGGATCTTTATCAAAAATCTTCGTCGATATTTGATTTATAAGGAAAAAATTTCGTATTTTCGATATTATGAAATTTTCAATTTTTAAACTTTTTGATATTTTTTTCTTAATATATTAATTCGAAAATTATTATCTCTATCAATACTTGGCTTTTTTAAATTCTTAACTATCAGTCTTTTACTCTCGAAATTAATATGAAAATCAAAAAATGAGATATCAATAATTCAGTGAGGTACCAAGTGTGACCAGAAAATATCCGAAAAGAAATCTTAGAAAGAGAAGAATTGATTTTTTTATATTCGATAAGGTTCTTCAATATAAATCATTGAATGGTGCTAATGTTGGCATTTCGCAGGTAAACCAATATTTTAAGTATATCTTTACAATAAACACATTAAATATGCGGAGAGCATTTAACTCTTTACCAGTTATCTTAAACTGATTTCTAAAAATATAAATTTTTAAACAATGTATTATTTTCGCCATCTACCTGGCGCGGTGCACCGGGAGCACTCATTGTAATGTTCAAATGAACAGATTTTCCAACAGTAATGATAACTGAAACATCTCAACATAACTCACCCTGGGGTGATTTTTTTGTAGTTGTTCGATGATGAATTGAGTGATTTCATAGCGATTTTGCTCAAGCAAGTGAGAAATCTCTGTATAATTTATTGCATTTTCGTACATTTCACTGTTTATTTTTTTCCAATTACGTTTAAATCTCTCGAAAAATTGTATGACAGAACCTGTAGAAACCTCGAAAAGCGAATCAAAGATTGCTGAAATAATGCACTCCAACATGTAATGCCTACAAGCTATACAAGCTGTCGATTGATATTTTTGCAATATTGTGCAGGCTCTTGTACGTTATGCCAATGTTGCTGGCTGATGTGTCTGTACACATTCCTGTAATTTTATCAGCCAGTTTCCATTCATTCAACAATTCAAAAACTGCTTCCGCTTGAGCTTGATCAGTGGAAGACGATAATTCTGGCACTCTCAAAATTTGTTCTTCACAATCTCCTGTCACAAGAACTGTTAATCTATCGAATTTTTTATGTGAATGTAAACTCTTCATCAGTTTTTCATCCCAGTGAACCGTTAACATAGTCTCCGGATGATAATTTTCTTTAATTGTACTAAGTAAATCTATTCTATTCTTGCTCCGTCTTTTTCTAACAGTTTTTCATGAACATCCAATTTTACTAATGTCTCCTCCGAGTCTTAAAATAACTATTACGTAAGTTGCATTCCTGCTAGACATTTTTGTATGGTCCAATGTAGTGGACAATTCGCTATTTATAACTTCTTTGTTTTTTTTATTGGCGGAAAGTACTCATCATCGAGCAACAAATTCTTAGATGTTGAATCAGAAAAATCATCTTCTCCAGAATTCTGGGAAACTTCCGTATATTTCGATATTACCTTACGTCTACTGAACTTGCCTTGGCTAGAATTGCACGACTCGATTGGGATTGCAAGATTTTTATAGTGTTGCACAAGTTTTTTAACTATAGCACGTTTCTTTTCTTTTTTTGATCCTATGTCAAAAACTTCATAAATTTTGTCAATGAAGCTATTCCTTTTTTCCGTAATACTCGGATAATTCATATTTTTATTCTTTTTAACAGATAAATATTCTGAATAAAGAGTTTTTAATTTTCTTACTACATTTTTGTGATTCATGGCTGAAGAAGAAGATTCCGCCCACATTTTCAACAACTCTACAAAAGTGATATTAGCACTCTGCGAAATAGTTTTCTTCGTAAGTAAATGTGATAATACACGAAAACTTGCAGTACTTGTTTATTTGAAGGAAGCATTAGTGAATAAACACCTAGAGAAGTCTTGTAAAGAATGCTCGATTAACCAAAAAAAATTATTCCTTGTGTTATCCATTATTATTAAATTAAGAATTTCTATTATAGAATTTATATATATTTTTTGTAATACGAAAAATAATATTAGTATTCGAACTTGCAAACGTTTTTCGTAATACTACTAAAATTCACTTTTAAAACTACAAGAATTGAGGATGGGAACAGATACTGACAACAATAAAGCGCGGAATGTAAACATTAAACTGACTGAGTTACGGACTCAGTAAGGAGAACGCCAGAAATAGAATTGTTTACTACTGACGCTTATTTAAAACCATATGCACAAGATCTTTAATATTCAAACAATACAAGAATTGAAGACAAAAAGTATTACACTGTCACTTGCTGCCTACTCTTGAAACTTTTCGATCCACTGCAAATATTCGTCAAGAATCATATAATATTCAATCATTATAATCCAAAAATATTCTATTGTATTAGTCCAGTTAAATAAAATTTTTAAAAGAGAAGGTTCCGGGAAAATTCCAACTGGATCTTGTTCTGGGTGAACAGACC
>NW_017304884.1:0-277 GCF_001594115.1 Trachymyrmex septentrionalis
GTAGGCACAAAACTCGACATGTTTAAGGTTATAAAAAAATATACCGGGGTATGGAACTTGGATTGTTGTGTGTTGGAAATCTTCGTCAGTTGTTAGAAAGAGATGATGGCGCTGCAGATGCGGTCTTGCGGTCCCTAACCTGATAGCTAGTGCCATATATAGGAAAATTCCAGTTTCATACTTCTACACTTCGTAAACCTACTATTATAATTAAATAATCTGAACTTAAAAAAAATTAATAAAAATAAATTGTAAATATATTAAAAAATAAAGAGAA
>NW_017304885.1:0-300 GCF_001594115.1 Trachymyrmex septentrionalis
ATCAATAATCAGAGTTTGGTAAGTTAATCTTCTTTTTTAACTAAGTTCAGTTAATGTCAACATCTTTGAAAATTTAACTTAGATAACTTATTAAGATACAAGTTAATTTATAACAAAATTAATTGAATTAAAAGTTAAATTAATAAAAAAAATTGAATAGTTAAAATTTAAATTTGTTTTTTTTTTATTTTTTAAATTCATGATTTTAGGATTTCAATCTTACAAATAATAGAAATGACAAATATATTTATTTAATTTTATTTAAAAAATACTCTATATTTTATTTACATGTTTTGTTTA
>NW_017304886.1:0-438 GCF_001594115.1 Trachymyrmex septentrionalis
TGAGTTTTGTCCAAAATTTATAATTTATTTTCATTCATTTTAAACTATTAATTATACAATTCGTTTCCAGATAACGAAAAAGAAAGTCATCAAAAAATCACGCGCCTTACAGAAAATAATAATTTTTCAATTAGTAAGAAATGTTAAACGAAATTGCTAAAAACATTAAACAAATGCATTTTGTTAAAGGAATTGTTGTACAAGATAAAATGATATTATGTGTGAGGCCTCATGATCGATTCTAATAGGATGCACCAATTAATTCCTATAACCGACGATCGCCATTATTTATATTCAACCTTTCAAAATCATTCTAGAACGTTTCTCTTCAATAGAACAAAGTTTCATTTCCTTCTGAGCATCACTTTCGTTTCTAACAGAAAACGGAGAGGTACTTGTACTAAAATATTTCAAACTTTATACACGTTTTACACAAAA
>NW_017304887.1:0-6361 GCF_001594115.1 Trachymyrmex septentrionalis
GTGGCGATCGTTCTCACTTCCAGGTTATGTTAATTCTGCCACTTTACTTGAAGGAATCTTCCGGGAACTCTCGATTTTCCCCTGAAAAATACAGGAACTTGTGGCACTTTCTAACTTGCCTAGGTCCGGAAACGGAAGTCTAATTAGAAAATATAAATGCAAGAATAATTTTCACATTGTTTTAGAAAAAAATCATTTTACAAAAGAAAGAAGGATGTATGAATATGGATATTTCATATATAATTATATATATTGTAATTATGTTTATAAATGTATATATTATGCATGTTTATGCATGTTTATATATGTTTATGTATTCTTGAAGCTTTCTATATAAAGAGTGCTTTCTATATAAAGATTATGCGTTTCCTCGATGTCTAGATCCATTCTTGAAATGCCAACGTTTCAAGATCCTTACAGTCCACTTCAGGGCAAAGAGCTGCCTGATACTGAACTGTTCCTCCGGGCCGTTTTTTATATTATGCTACTTGTTGGAGTGGTGGGGGGAAAGAAGAGAATTGTGGACGAGGGGGAGGAGAGGAATTGGTCAGTCTTCAATAACCGGGAGGATGGTTTTCCATATTATTTATGTTGTAGCCATTATCTCTATTTAGATTGTTAGTATGTTTTTATATCTCTATGGCTTCTCTATACTTTCTTAGAAAGTATGAAGTAATGTTGGCTATTGTAGTTGTTTTATCAAACAGTATTTGATGTCCTGTTTCGATGTTATGTTCTGATAATGCTGACTGCGTGATGTGTTTTAGCCTGACATCACATTGGTGTTCTTTTATTCGTAGGTTGATTCTCCCGATTTCTCCAATGTATACTTGCCCACGGGAACAAGGTATTTTGTATACTCCTGCGGAGCTGAGTGGAGGTTTCTTTGATCTTTAGGATTTCTCTTAAGATTAAACAGAACTCAACTACTTAAAACTAGCCTTACAGAAAAACGGACACAACAAAAAAGAGATAATCAAAACAATCAATAAACATGCAAACAAGACAACGGTCTCTGACACACAACCAGAAAGGATTCTATCCATTTTCCCAAAGGAATGTCAAAGGAACAACAGATCGGATTGACAGGATATATTAAACAAACACAATATATACTATCTTTAAATTAAGAAATTCCATGCAACTCTAGATAAATTTCAATTTGAATTTGTATACAAACCTATGAACAACTTAAACAGTTTTATAAAAATGGGCAAAGATAAGATAGAAAAAGATGAACTTTCGAATGTGGTATACCAAATTAATTGTAAGGACTGCGATTATTCGTACATCGGTCAGAAAAGGAAACTAAAGACGCGTTTAAAAGAACACATTAATGACTTAAAAAAATCAGCTAATTCGTACTCTGTTATCTCAAATCACAAATTTGACACAGACCATGTGATGGATTGAGATAACGCAAAAATATTGGATTCGAAATGCTCTCATTACAAAAGATTAGTATCGGAGATGATTTATATTAAGATGCAAAAAAATGGTCTAAATAAACAAAGCGATACGGTTTCCAGATTTATCTCCCTCTCCTTGAACAATAGTTTCTGGCTCCACTCTAAACTTTTCCCCTTCCTTTCCCTTTTTCTTACCCTTCTTTTTCCTTTTCTTAATATAAATAGACCAGCGTTTTTGGCTTTTGTCGTTTTTTGCAGTTTAAATTCATTACCTAAATTTGTCACAGTGTTGTACCGATGAGTCTTCGCACCTCAAGATATACGTAAATTTTTCTTTTGTTTTTTAAAAATTTTTTTAAAAATTCTCTGGGTGGAATCTAAGCAGGAGTATATTTCTTAATTTGATTGTTTTTACAGTAATACGATGATATCTAATTTACTTGTGAAAAAATTTTTTTGTTTGTACAATAGAACTGGGTACTTGCGTGTCTCTTCGTGTACGGCTCGTCGTTTTTTAAATGAAGATTTCTTAATTGTATCATGACATGAAAAAAACTTTCGTGTTTTCTTTCTATTCATATAGCGCGATAACAATTAACTGTTACTTTAATTTACTTTGATCTGTTGCGATTACTACTGTATTGTAAGGAAATAATAATTTTTTGTTACTTGCTATCACTACATTTATCAGTTGACTTGCGTATTTAGTTATAATGTTTAACGTATTCATTTTTATTGTACTGAAGATGGTCAAATCTTGACCGAAACGTCTACTTATTGTTGGGAATTTGTATTAAATAATATATAACTTATTTACATCCTTAGTCGTGGCTGTATGCTCTTTATTATTTAACCTTTGTAAATTTCTAAGCCACTTTCTAACAATTTAAATTTTATCTTTAAACTACCTAAAAAGATAAGACAAATCTTAAGAAATCAATATGATTGGAAACGAGACCGTTTATATTAAAACTTAAAATACGAAGCGCCTTATAGCCTTTAAGTGTTTTGACAATTCTTGTGCTCAGATCCTAATTCTATAAATTTTCCCATCGCGATACTCTGTTATGTAATGACTTTAATCTCTAGTGGGGAGAATACGGTGCTGCCGTCTGAGGCATTCCGAGAATTTCTCGCACGGAATGCAAGAGATCCGGGTTTGACTCCCGGCCGAAGCAATATTTTTCGCAATAAGTTTATTACAGTTTTTTAAGATTTGGGAAATTTTGGGGGGATTATTTGTTTCAGATTGATTGTGTGAATCCGATAATTTTATCGGCTTGCAAATTATTTCTGAAAATTAATTCAATTTAAATGAATGTATATTATATAGTAGTTCAATATCTTAACACTCGGACCGGTAAGGCGCTTCGTATTTTAAGGCTTAAAAAATTAGTTCATGAATTATCATGTATTACATTACTTTTACACTCGATCGGCCACGATCGGCGCAAACTAATGGATTACTACATATAAATGTTATCAATCCGTAGAAAATAAAACTATGGTGCCTCAAGGGTTCTTGTTGCTACCAACAACCCTTCAGCCAACATTACCTCCTCTTCTTTTATCAAACTTGTCGTGTAACCTAAATGGCGTGCGTAACCGAAATGTGTGTTTGCTCTTAATTGGTGATATAAATGTATGTATGTTCTCGATCGATACTGCCATTGTGGTCACTCCAATCACAAGAGAGGATGGAGGTATGATCAGATTCTGGTAGTTCTAAGGACTCTAAATCTAATCAGTCCTTAAAAAATGGACCGATTTTGCGTTTCGAGTTAAGTTTCGATTCTCGACACTCACAGCGCTTGTGAACTTGGCAATCCTGCGCATAATGAGTGCGCCATAAAAAAAAGTATCACGAACGTAATTTAACCTCGTAATGGCGATCTTGTCTGCGGTTAATCTTTCTTTCTGACAATCCTGACGAAGATTAATTGCAGACAAAATCAGGTGGGTACAAACTCCATATATTTTTATGGGGACGGAAGTTGTCGTAGTTCTAATACGGGTGCCACAGCCCCAAGGCTGTTCTATTCTTGAAAAGTATCGCACATAAAAAACTAGAGAAATGCTGTAATATATGTAACGCATACCATAATATTTCTCTAGTTTTTGTATGCGATACTTTTCGAGAATAGGGACCCATACGGGAGCACCGTATTCTCCCCACTAAAGTCATTAGATAACAAAGTACCGCGATGGGAAAATTTATAGAATTAGGATCTGAGCACAAGAATTGTCATAACACTTAAAGATTTAAGTTGTAGATGTAAGTAATGCACAAGCTTTGACGTATGGCGTACGATTTATTGCCGTCTCTTGAAGACACGGTAATAAGTTGTACATTATACCTGAAAGTTTGTCTACAATTTAAGTCTAAGTAAGTGTTACGACAATTCTTGTGCTCAGATCCTAATTCAGGATTCCTTAGCATTTGGAGCCAAAATGGCGTCGAATAGTTCAGATAGTGCACTTCATGTAACTTCCTACACATTAAGTGCAATCCTAACCTGATTCGGTTATAACTTTATATCCATTTGTGATTTTATGTAAATTTAGAACTGATTAGAAAATGTCGAAAATGCCCGGTTGCTGTATTGAGAATTGCAAAAACCGCAGCGAAAGAGGCTTTTATTTATTTCGCGACAACAGACGATAGATGTGAAGAATGGCTTTAATTAATTGACAAAAAAACATTGTTGAAAATGGCTGTAATCTGTGAGGTATAATTTTTTATCTGTGAAGTTTTATTTTCTCTTACTATATAATAGAGTACAGTCATACATAAATTTTGAATAACCACGCGTTATGGAGCTAAAATAGTGGCAGTTCGCGGTACTATTATCTAGTGACTTTACTCCCCACTATGGGTTGTCTACTTGCATCATGCTCATCTATTTAGCCACAGTACATACAGTAGCGCAACTCCTTGTCGGCACCTTTGATGTTAATGTTAGTCAAAATGGAATGCGCATGCGTAAAATAAGCAAGTTACCTAGCGTTGCCATGGTTACCACCTAAAGTTTTTTCTCTTTTCATCTTTTTTTCACTCTGTCAAAACTCACTAGATTTATTCGCGTCGCAAACAAATGGGTTGGAGTGAGTAAGAGCTGTTATAGGAACATATTAGAGCATGCAACATAAAACGAATAAACCTACTATTATAATGAAATAATCTAAACTTAAAAATTAATAAAAATAAATGGTAAACATATTGAAAAATAAAGAGAAAATATAGAAAAATATTAGGAAAAATATTAAATTAACTTTTAAAAAATGTATATTTATATAAAGAAATATTATGTAATTATATATCTATGAAAATGTTATGAGAAAGCTGAGAGATATAAAAGAAATTTATATACATGTATTGTATTTTAAAAATAAATTTAAAATACAATAAATAAAAAGAAATCCTTTTTGCTCGATTTTCTATGTTACTTTTTGTTCACTTTTTCACAAAAATTAGACCAATCTCTCGAGATTTCTCATACAACATTTCACCAAATGGGTAATACACATAATACTTTCCTCTAAATTTCTACTCTGAACCATGTATGCTTGAAAGACAAATTGTTTAAGTGGAACATTGAAATGCTTATTTAAATAGAGAGAGAAAGAGAGAAAACAATAAACAAAGGAAGGAAATGAGATGAGGCAACTTGCTTATTTCACGCATGCGCACTCCATTTTGGCCAACATAAAATCGGGAGAGTTGATTGCGCTACTGTATATATATATAGCATTGTGCAGCATTGTGTAACATTGTGTAGCATTGTGAAGTATTAGTTGCTTTCCATTTACACCGGTTTTCAGATAATTCTCACTTGTGATAACTCTTGTCATAACTCAGTTGAAATGCACGTTCGTTTTACATCTGAGAGTGAGAAGTGAGATTCAACTGAGTTTTTACTTACAATCTGTATAAACTCGAAACCGTGTGCTTTACTGAGACTCATTCCAAAAGTGAGGTTATTAATCTGTGTTGTTATGATAACTATTTATCAAAGAAAGAGAGTAGACGTTATTAATCTGATGAGTATAAAATATTCACTTTCGACTCACTTTCACTTGTGTGTAAATGGAAAGCAATTACTATGAAGCATTGTAAAGCCTTATGAAGCATTGTGTAGCATGGTGAAGCATCGTGAAAACGATTGAAGTCTTACTCTTTTATGAATAAAGTGCTATGCATCACATTTTTTAACCACACTAGGTATTCAATATTTGTACCGACAGTCCGCAGTCTATTAAGTGGGACGGAAAAATGTGCTGCATTATATTCTTTAATAAAGAAAAATAAAATAAAATTTATTAGCAAAAAATGATAATTTTAACATTTGCAGCAATGTCAAAAAATGTACAAAACATACATATTATTGTAAGCAACAACACGATCCTGTGTATAACTTTTAAAATCGTAACGTTTCAAAAGAATAGAAATGTAATCAGGATCAATCCAAAGGAGGGATAATCTACGGAACTCCTTGGAAGGAAAGTGTATCACTGTAAAGTCTTGTACGATATTAACTGACGAGATCCTTTTATTTGCAAGTCTGGTAACGGATTGTGTCCTTTACAAGAGAATCGCTATGTATCTCTCCCCTTCTGTCCCACTATCGCAATTCAATCAATCCCGAAAAGGATTATCGATGGGTCAATCATAAGGCACGGCCTATCGCGTGCGGCAATGGCATTAATCGGAACGCCGTCAGCGATGAGGCGCGAAAACTAAACTTATAACCTATGACTGAGAGTGCTATCTTACATTATATATATATGTATATATATATATATATATATATATGTATATAATATATATTATATATATATATGAAATAAATATTACTAAAAATATAAAAACAAATTTTTATATTGGACTTAATAATATTTTATATTAATAATTTAAATACAAAATTCGTGAAAAATAGCTTCTGAGCTATGCG
>NW_017304887.1:6461-16286 GCF_001594115.1 Trachymyrmex septentrionalis
TTTAAAAATAAAATTCGTGAAAAATAGCTTCTGAGCTATGCGTTAACTAATGTTATTTACATTTTTTTAAGATTGCATTATTTAAGACGGAGAAATATAATATATTTTTCTATCTTAAATGATGCAATCTCAAATAATGCAAATAATATTAGTTAATACATCGTTCAGAAACTTGTAACCTAATATATTCGTATATATGGATATGCGCACATAGATTTGAATATCTCCATGGGCACGTGACCGCTTTTAGTTCTATAATTTTAGTGTCACAATTCCAAGCGGCGCTAAAAATTCCCACTTCTACCAAGAGAGGAGTTTGTACCTCCTGAACAAAAAATCGCCTTTACGGGGTTAAGTTACGTTCGTGATATTTTTTCCTACGACGCACTCATTATGCGCAGGACTGCCAAGTTCATGAGCGCCGTGAGTGTCGAGAATCGAAACTTAACTCGAAACGCAAAATCGATCCACTTTTATAAACTTAAGTTACCGAAGAGATACTATTAAAAATCAACTCTGGACAAATTTTCGGCGGTATAAAAAGGGCCCAAAGAGGTAATTAAAGAACGCTGACATTATCGACAATTGATATAAATTTGCTATCATTAACATATTTGGCTCATACATTATTAAATTCATGATTTTTTATTACATAAATGTTCCATACATAAATATGCATACTTGTAAAGCTATAATATCCTATATATTGCAGAAAAATTACAATTTTTTCTCTGAAGTTATTAGCTCTGTTGATAATTAAATTTTGACGATAACATTGAAATTACAATTTAAAAAAAAAATCGAGCATTGTTGAGTTCTAAATGCATAAATATGTCTACTAAACTAATAAATCACAAAAATTCATAAAATTAGTATAATATTATCAGTTTTTAACTCTTAATCACTTCAATATTCACGAGAACGCAAACTCCCGAAAGGATGTCGGTCTTTAATAGTATCGTCGGTGCTTAAGTGGTGTTTTCTTAGATGAAATCACACGTTGCGGAATAAAGCGGGGAGCACAGGCTCTTACATAACGCATAAAACATGAGGCATAAGAAAATCAACCAATCAGAGTCCTTTATTTCATGGAAAGGAAGGAAATAAAGCACTTTGATTAGTTCATTTCCTTATGCCTCATGTGTTATGCAATATGCAAGAGTCTGTGTTCCCCGCTTAAGACTGCGGAATAGAGATTGCGTCATTGTTCTTGTAACATACCATCGTATTTTGAGTGTTAAAATAATTTGATGCTGATTGATATGATGGAATTGCGCAATATTGAGACGAATAAAACAAAATGATAAAATCTGAGTGCATAAATATAGATATCAAGATTAAAAAATAACTTTTATATGATGTATTACGGGCGACTTTAGTGTGCCCTTTTCCGCACTTTGCCATCACGCAAATTTTTGTGTGCTATATTCAAACGATGCGGAAAAATGATAGTAAATGCATTAAAGCAGTTCAAAAAATTGTTATAAGATTGTAAATATCAATTGTAAAATATTAAATATTACAACACAATGATAATTGTTTTTACAATTTGAAAAATTATATTTTATTTTAATAAGCAAATTGTTAACATAAAATTAGTAGTATTTAAATTATATTTATTCTGGATCTTTAACGCACCATGTAAACACAAAACTTGCGTGATGGAAAAGTGTGGAATAATGCTGATTGGTTGCTTCAATGATGCATTTTCTATTCCGTAGTTCTATTCTGCACTGTGTGATTTCAACCTTAGTCTATTTCCCTGCTTATGTATTACAATTTTAATTATGTTAATAATTTCGTAATAATAATTAATATGGTATTTACTGTATTGGTGATATCCTTTTACTTATTCCATATGTATTATTGGCACTGTCATTATTCATTTAATTTTTTATTCAATATTTAATTTAAGACAGAAATTATGAAGGTATAAAGATAAACTAAGATGCATTATAAAATATATCAGACAAGGAAAGATTGAGTATGCCAACTTCTCGACATAAAATATGTTTCGTGTTTGACAGTTGGTAGTCTTTATCTCTACGCGACATTTGATGACATTTATAGAAAGAGATGGCGGAGCTTTAGAGAGAGACATCGTCCAATTGCACACGATGTTCCAAACTTGATTACTAGTACTGAAAATCTATAGTGCATGTAACGAAAATTGTACCATTTTCAGTGCTGACAGTAATTTTGATACACGGCCCATGTTATTTCTTCTACCATAGTCCTGACGCGCGTCTGTGCAATGTAACGACATTGGGCTCGATGGGAGTCCGAATGGGCTTTGCCATTTTCGTGGGCAGTGCATTACTTTTAAGGAGATACGATCGAAAAATCAAAATACTTCGATCTATCTAAAAATTACACAGAATATTATTTAAAACAAAACACTAATACAATGTTAAAATTTCAAACCGATTGATCGTATAATTTATAAGAAAGAAAGAGTTAAAGTTAGAGTTTTATGCATAGCAAATACATTGAATGACCGATATATTATATAATTACTTACTTTTAAAATGCTTCAATCTATATAAAAAATATAAAAATAGTTAGAATAAACATTTTTTTACATCCTTGTAAGAATTTTAACTTACAGCAAACGAGAATGGATTAAAATGGATCAAAATGGATTCAAATTTTCAGAAATACGGATTCATGAATGTTAAAATGAATCCTTTTCAATCCTGAATGCATTTTTATTCATTTATAAAAATTGCGTAAAGCAAATATCTATGCCTTTTCAATTCTAAATGCATTCTTATTTATTTAGGAATTGCGTAAAGCATATTTCTATGCCTTTCAATCTAAAAATAATATTAGCATTTTCTGTGTATCGTGAATACTGCTCAATTCAATATTTTAAATATGAAATGCAGTTTTTTAATCTAATTGAATAAAAAAAGTTTTTATTAAAAATGGACCATAAATGTTACTTAAATTATTCAAAATTATAAGTAGGGAATTTTTCGTTTTAATCCAACTAAGTTAAAAAAAATTGTAACAAAAATAATTGAGCTATTCTTTTGTTTCTCTTTGATTAGAAGTAAAATAAATGATCGATGTGAACACTCGCAAACCAAGTCAAACACAGTCCGAATATTAGGTTAATCACGGCGCGCGACATCAACTAAACGAGATTAGATTATCCGACACTTATTCAATGTTGTCTCATAGTAATGTAAATTGTTTATATTTTATTATATCTGTTAAATGATGATATTTTTATTATATCTATATAATTTCGTTACTAGTTTAGCTGGAAGTAGAGAATGAATAATTGAAGTAGAGAATGAATAACATATTTACGAATTAAAGAAGTGATATAGCGGGTAATGTAGAAGATTCATAATCCAGAGATCCCAGGTTCAAATCCCACAAAAGTGCATTTTTTAATACTAATTTGAAGTAATTAATTTCAAGTATAATTATTATAAATGTCTTAGAAATAAAATTTGTAACCCTTAAATATAAATGTTTTTTTTTTTATATTAAATTAGTGTCAGCTCTTCTTTCATTTCACGCAAAAACGTATTGAATATACTTAATTTCGTTCATTTTGTGTGTATATATAATCTCTTCGAGTATATGAAAATATATAAACATATAGTTTACATAACGGTTTTACAATGCGCATGTGCCACAAGTAATATATAATATCTGACAACAGAAAAAGTGAGGAGTTAACAGTCTAGTGTTATAATAGAAATCTGTGGATTGAATATATGTTTCTTGCTTATAACTTTATTGTTACGTTTTTAACTTAAGAAAGCTATAGCAACTATTACTGCAAAAAATGTAGTAAAATATATTTGAAAATATACTAAAATATATAAAAAAAACGATATTAATATAGAGGAAAGCCCTCTATTATGAGATAACTGCTTGATATGAGATAACAGCGTTTCTACTAACTAATAAACGCTATCTATTGGTTCCATCATGAATTTATTGCTCTTGGATTAATAACTATTTAGTAGAAAATTCATTAGATGTCTGTAGTTATTGTAAAAAAAATTTTAGAATTTAGATGTCTTCAAGTTTTATTAAGATAAGCATTTAAATCTTGTTTATTATTTAATAAAATAAATATTTGGCAATAAATTGTTCATATAATGATAGAATAAGGTTGTACTAATAGAAAAATACAGGATATATTGAATTACTTAATTATAGAAGTTAGATTTGATGATTGTAAAACTGTGAGGCGTGGTAATATGAGAAATACCCAGCATGAGTTATTTCTAATATGAAATAACTCATGCTCCAATGTCATAGTGAAAATCGCTGCTAAAGTATAAATGTTATTGTACAATAATAAAAAGGATAACATCGGAATGAACATCAAGTGCCTATTTTTGTGATGCTTGATTTCAACTACCTGAAGACGAGTTCTGGATATAATGTATCGCATACTCATTTTTCGTGCACGCTGACTGTGTTTGTTTGTTATTTAAGAAATATTAAATAAAATTTTTTAATTGCAATACTGATATACTTATGTTTTATCAATTTCTCAGGGCATTTCATATTAGAAGCACAATTTTTTGACTTTGCGATTTGCTCATTTTTTACATTTCTTTAATTTTCAAAAAAAAAAATGAAATTTAAATTAAATTTTATATAACGTTAAAGCTTATTAAATTCTCTTAAAAATAATCTATTATTTTTTTTAAATTCTGTCCATAGACTTCTAGCATTTACTCAAAATAAACTCGGTATCTCATAATAGTCTTTCCTCTATAAATGTACATTAATGTACATTTATATTAATATACAAATTAATATACAAATGTATTAATATACAAATAACGTCATCTACTAAATTTATTCAATGTACATATAACGTAATCCTCTTCATAAATTAATAAATTAATATATAACAAGATATTTATTTTTTTTTCAATTCACAATATTTATTTTATTTATTACAACACTAATATATATCTTATCTTAAGTATAAAAATTTTTATTTAACATTATAATAAAAAAAATACGCAGATTTTTTAAAAAGATATTAATACAATAATATAAATATGTATGTATTAATAATGTTAATATACTTATAATATTTAAAATATTAAAACGTAACTTTTATAATATAATTCTTATCATACAACTCTTATCACATAAATCATATTACATAATTCGTGATATTAAAATTAAAGCATTTTTTAATTTTAAAATAATTATCAATTAGTTATGAATTAATTATGAATATGCCTTTATAACGAAGCAGCGTATAAAATAACTGTAAAACACATGTATATGAAAATAATATTTTAACTTGAATTAATTGTCAATTATTAACTGTCAATTATTAATCCGTAAGAAGTTTCGAGTAGAAATGCCAACCTTATTTTCAGAATGCAATGTTGCCAAGTTATCGATAATCATTGAACATAAAACCTGCATTAAATTACCTGCATTTTCTAATAATAGAAATTAATATTATGATTCATAATTAAGAATTAGCAATCAATGTTATCTTTTCATTTTAATAAATCATAAATTAGCCTTTCTTATTATTAAAAGATTTTCATATATTGGGTTAGTATTATCAATGAAGAACAATAGCGTACCCTCCTTACCACCTACGCAAGTGATCAATCGTATATCCTTAATCATTGGGTATGTTTCCTTTTTGGCAGTGCAATCATCATGACGTCACAACAGTGCACTGCCGCAGCCGTTCCAAAACTACTGTGGTACTGCCAGCACTACTGTAATGTCGTATTTCGAAACGACTTTGCAGTAAACTGTGGCAATGTAAACAGACATGGATATAAACGTATTAAATTGTCAATAAATTTTGAACGAAAACAACAGCGATAGTTTTTCCGCAGAAGATGAACTAATTATGGGATCACCAATTCAAACGATTGCTCACTGAGCTTTTTGTATCTGTTTGGTTTATATTTTTAGTTTTAACAGAATATACCAATCAGATACAAGAGCTTTCTGAGCGCTCAGTGAGCGGTCGTGCTTTTGGATGCACCCACTGAATGTACCTATAGAAGGAGCTGAGCGCGGCTCCAGGCGGTGAACAAGGATGCAGCAACTGACGGTTGAACATGTGCGTGTGAGTTTGTGTATTATTTCGGGAGGCGGGAGCCATTAATCAAAGAAGAAGTGTCTTCTGAAAGGAAAGTAGCCTATTACTCGTATTCATAGTCAGGCCTTATATTTAAGACTTCTTTAAATTTATTTTTAGATCTCTACGAATTATTTCATTGGCTGCTGAGCATCTAAAAATAAATTTAAGGAAGCCTTTAGTACAAGGTCTGACTATGAATATGGGCATACACACACGTTACACTGTGTCTGATTGTGTCCTTGCTGGAAAACATCAGAAGTGGTCTGTTGAAAGGTTTTTCACTGCGATTCTCTCATCCTCAAATTGCTCGTGATGTCGATCAGACCACTATGGCCTGACTTGCGACCGCGGGCGACTGATCCGCTGTGGTTCAACGCCGATAAACCATGCGATGATGAGAGCGAAGTCGCCGCTCTCGAAGCGGAGCATCAGGCCTGGGTAAGTGTGCAAACATCCTCGAGTTATAACGCATGGTCCACATTTTTTTACGTTTATTTCAGAGGGATCACGTGCGGGTGCAGGGCTACGAGCACATTCCAATCGGGAAGACTGTGAGCGATGTAAGTTAACCTAACTTAACCTAATTTAAGCGACCAATATTTTGTCGTGTATTTGTATTTTCAAAAGTGTTTCACGACTTGGAATTGTTATCGATAGTCTTGACAACGTATTATTATTAATTCCTTCATTTTTGTTGTTTGCTGTCAAGGACATGTGTATTTATTTCTCGTCTCAATATGCACATATGTAGCATTTTGATCACTTAATAATGTTGCATCTTGATCCCGTCAAGTTGGAGTTGATTATCAAGTTAAAGTCAATGATTGATTGCACTGTACAAGAATTTTATTTTATCACACGAGGCAAGTGATTCTAATAGGTTTTTCCCATTGATAAATAAATCATAATTGAAAATATAATTTTTATCAGGTTTTTAAGAAAAACCCCAGGTTAAAAGTGACAAAACATGTTTTTGGTCATTTTTGAAGTTTTCAAAAAGAATGGAACGTAAAATGAAGATAAATAAGTAATACGAAAAAATTTAAATGTTACGTATTGAAATATCTCTCTGATATTTCTAAAATATGCATGCTGTCTGGATGTAATTCTTATTTCTAGGATGATAATATGGTAGATACATGCTGTAATTTGTGTCCACCATATTTCTAAAAAAATCTGTGCTACAAAAAAAGTTTTATCATGTTACCAATTCAGCGCGTAATTCGATAAATTACAAATATGTAAATTCACATGAAATTATTTAAAGCACTCAAAATACAACTTTGACCATATAGGAATTATTTCTTAGTGATTATGTGTTTGTTGTGTTATTTATTTATCTTTGTTTTAGGATTTGAGCTTTCATATTTGAGCTAATATTCAAATTTTTATGATGTTCCATTTTTTAAAACCAATTTTAAAAACAAAACAAAAATGTATTTTTTTTTTATCTAGTTTATCTTTTTGATCTAGTTT
The DNA here is from genome assembly GCF_001594115.1 of Trachymyrmex septentrionalis. Lineage (NCBI taxonomy): Eukaryota > Metazoa > Arthropoda > Insecta > Hymenoptera > Formicidae > Trachymyrmex > Trachymyrmex septentrionalis. Next base: position 14,044 of record NW_017304887.1, read on the forward strand.
ATCTAAAAAATCTAATACAGTACATTTTCAAGTATAGATTTATAATTTATAGGAAAAATCTATTAGAATCACCTGCGATGTGTCACGAATCATGAAAAAAATTTTTTTAATGTTGCACAGTGTTGTCGAATATTGACTTAAAATGTATGTAATTTTTAAACAAAGAATTGATTATGTAATGAGGTTGAAAATTAAGTCTTATGTCCACGATGATAAAAATTGATTCAAGATGAAAAAGAATTGACCAGTCGCATTGATGTGATTGAAAATTGTTCGAATTTGATTTGTTATTCATTTTCTATCTCAGATTTGCTAGAACTGAGATCTCGAACCGATTCCCAGCATCATGGATACAAAATTTTACAACAATGCGCGAATTAATTTGAATATTTATAATTTTATTGGTCAACATCTCGTGAATGTACTTACTTTTGTATGTCGTTTCGATCCTTAGAATAGTGTATTTGTTTGCATTGCCAAAAATTCCCGAAAATTTTAAAAGATAAATATATTTTCGGATATTGAATAGAGAGAAAGCCAAGAGTGCAAAAAATGCAAGTAATGTGAATATTCTTAACGATAAATAGAAGACAAATTAATATATATTGTGTAGCAAAAAAGGAGGACAGATAAAAGTCATCAAAATTTTTGTTTATTATCTTTTGTTGATCTATTGGCCCCCCAAAAACTATAAAAAAAACATACATTTCACTCCCTAACCGGGAAGTGAAATATGTATATTTTTAAATATATTTTTTAGGCTGTAGAATTACATGAAACAATCAGTTTTCCATAAACATGAAGGGAATATGTGTAAAAATGAAGTAACTAAATAAGCATACAATTTTTGCCATAAAAATAAAACACATAATGATCATTTTTAATGTTTAAACTCTTAAAAATCGTCAAATATATGACATTTTGTTATGCTATAGTTGAAATAGAGAAGGAAATAAACAAACGAAAACTTGAAAGATGCAAGACGAGAATCAGTATGTCATTTTTCCGCTTTCTTAAACTCTAGACTCTTAGATTATCACACTTATCCGTGGTCTTCTAAACTTCTGACACATAAATCTTAGACTAAAAACCCAAATACTTCATACTTCTCATACGCTTGAACTGTAGATATATAAATCACAGTTCATTAATGACAATTTAATTTTTAATTTAAATGCGATTATAATTGATGTCAATTTTCATAAAACACACAAATGATTGTGGCTCTTGAAATATGAATTAGAATCGGTCCTTTTAAAGGCCAAATAATGTGCAAAATTCGATGTGCACCACGCATAGAAGTCCACGGATAAGCTCTAAGAGCCTATAGGGTTTAATAAAAAGGCGGGAAGATAACGTACAAAACGCGTGTATCTGATTCTCGTCTTACATCCTTCGAGTTTTCATATGTTTGTTTTCTTCTCTATTAAAATTCTATTACAACAAAATGTCATATATTTGATGGTTTTAAGAGTTTAAACATTAAAAACGATCAGTACGTATCGTATCTCATTTTTATGACAAAAACCTTAATTTACTGACTTCATTTACATTTTTATATTATATAATATATATATATTCTTTTCATTTTTATGTAAAACTGATTGTTCTGCGTACATAATTCTGCTGTTCAAAAATTATAAAAAAACATTCACCTCTCGATTGGGGGCAAAAATCGACGACTTTACCCGCCCTCCTTTTTTTATTTTCTATTTAATTTTAATAATCTTTACATAATACAGTAGTATAATACGTAATATCATTTGTTTAGTAAGTCAACAGCAGAGAACAAAATCAAAATAAATAAAACAAATTGATTCCTAAATTTTTTTTTATGAATGATAATCAAGTTATCTTGATTATCATTCATAAAAATTACTTAAATTATCTTCACATTCTGGAGATGTTTGTTATCTTGCAGAAGTAACCTCTTCAAAATTTAGATTTTAAACAAAAAAAAACAATTTTTTTTCTTTGAAATTTTGAATGAGTAAAAGATTAAATAAGTAAAATAGATGAAAAAATAGATGAAGTATATTTAAATAGTTCAAATAGCAATACAAAAATTATATTCTGACAAATTGCGCCATCGTTCAACTTTAAAGTAGTTGCTATGTCGTTGTATTTTCTTTACCATCGGTTGGAAGTAAGACTTGTCGGACGATACTCATTGGTATCATTTCTACATTAAATGCATTATATATATATATATGTGTGTGCGTGCGTGCGTGCGTGCGTGCGTG